>NW_027637574.1:0-92500 GCF_951216825.1 Electrona antarctica
TCAATAGCTAAAGTATAACATAATGTCTAAAACCTCATGTTTCTATGTCATCGGTTCTCAATATTTCATGTCAAGGACCCCAAAAATGTCATGAAATTGGCCGCTGACCCCCATCTGCACATTTTCAGGATTTTTCAAAAATAGCAGACCTACAAGTTCACAGCGCGGCACTCGCTGTGAGCTTGTAGATCTGCTATTTTTCAATAGCTAAAGTATAACATAATGCCTAAAACCTCATGTTTCTATGTCGTGGTTCTCAATATTTCATGTCAAGGACCCCAAAAATGTTACGAAATTGGCCGCCGACCCCAGTCTGCACATTTTCACGATTTTTCAAAAATAGCAGACCTACAAGTTCACAGCGCGGCACTCGGTGCCGCGCTGTGAGCTTGTAGATCTGCTATTCCTCAATAGCTAAAGTATAACATAATGCCTAAAACCTCATGTTTCTATGTCAGTGGTTCTCAATATTTCATGTCAAGGACCCCGAAAATGTTATGAAATTGGCCGCCGACCCCCATCTGCACATTTTCACGATTTTTCAAAAATAGCAGACCTACAAGTTCACAGCGCGGCACTCGGTGCCACGCTGTGAGCTTGTAGATCTGCTATTCCTCAATAGCTAAAGTATAACATAATGCCTAAAACCTCATGTTTCTATGTCAGTGGTTCTCAATATTTCATGTCAAGGACCCCAAATATGATGTGAAATTGGCCGCCGACCCCCATCTGCACATTTTCACGATTTTTCAAAAATAGCAGGCCTACAAGTTCACAGCGCGGCACTCGCTGTGAGCTTGTAGATTTGCTATTTTTCAATAGCTAAAGTATAACATAATGCCTAAAACCTCATGTTTCTATGTCACTGGTTCTCAATATTTCATGTCAAGGACCCCAAATATGATGTGAAATTGGCCGCCGACCCCCATCTGCACATTTTCACGATTTTTCAAAAATAGCAGACCTACAAGTTCACAGCGCGGCACTCGGTGCCGCGCTGTGAGCTTGTAGATCTGCTATTTTTCAATAGCTAAAGTATAACATAATGCCTAAAACCTCATGTTTCTATGTCAGTGGTTCTCAATATTTCATGTCAAGGACCCCAAAAATGTTACGAAATTGACCGCCGACCCGAGTCTGCACATTTTCACGATTTTTCAAAAATAGCAGACCTACAAGTTCACAGCGCGCCACTCGGTGCCGCGCTGTGAGCTTGTAGATCTGCTATTTTTCAATAGCTAAAGTATAACATAATGCCTAAAACCTCATGTTTCTATGTCAGTGGTTCTCAATATTTCATGTCAAGGACCCCAAAAATTTTATGAAATTGGCCGCCGACCCCCATCTGCACATTTCCACGATTTTTCAAAAATAGCAGACCTACAAGTTCACAGTGCGGCACTCGCTGTGAGCTTGTAGATCTGCTATTTCTCAATAGCTAAAGTATAACATAATGCCTAAAACCTCATGTTTCTATGTCAGTGGTTCTCAATATTTCATGTCAAGGACCCCAAAAATGTTACGGAATTGACCGCCGACCCCCATCTGCACATATTCTCGATTTTTTTTTAAATAGCAGACCTACAAGTTCACAGCGCGGCACTCGGTGCCGCCCTGTGAGCTTGTAGATCTGCTATTTTTCAATAGCTAAAGTATAACATAATGTCTAAAACCTCATGTTTCTATGTCATCGGTTCTCAATATTTCATGTCAAGGACCCCAAAAATGTCATGAAATTGGCCGCCGACCCCCATCTGCACGATTTTTCAAAAATAGCAGACCTACAAGTTCACAAGCGCGGCACTCGCTGTGAGCTTGTAGATCTGCTATTTCTCAATAGCTAAAGTATAACATAATGCCTAAAACCTCATGTTTCTATGTCAGTGGTTCTCAATATTTCATGTCAAGGACCCCAAAAATGATATGAAATTGGCCGCCGACCACCATCTGCACATTTTCACGATTTTTAAAAAATAAAAATGGACCCCTGGACCCCCTTGAAGGACCCCTGGGGGTTCCCGGACCCCCTGGAACCCCCTGAAGGACCCCTGGACCCCCCTGAAGGACCCCTGGGGGTCCCCGGCACCACCTCAGTGCATCTTGACAAACTCACCCAAACCTACATAGAAATAAATCCAGATAAACTTCTCTCATGAATAAACATTTATTTGATGTTATGGTTTCAGAAATGCTTCAGAGCATTAGGAATATAAAATGTGGATCTGCTTATGAAACTCTAGACATTTACAATGTACTTTTATACATTAAATACAGTATGTACAACTGGTCCATTTGTTTTTTAACAAATCTAAATCACCATAGATCAAATATCTATGTAAAATGACCCCAAAACTGTTTTTAAAGTGAAATATCCCTTTAAGAAAGGTGTGCTTTCTCTCCTCCCCTCTATTTCTCTCTCTGATCAGAGACGTTGTCTGTCTGCCTGTCTGTCCTCACAAAGACACACTGAGGAGGAGGAACTATAAAGCCAAAACCCAGGGTAGAGAGCTTCAGTGATGCTCTGGAAGGTGTAAAGGTGTCTCAGTGAGTCAGAGGACACTTCATAGAAGGACAGAGTCCCTGCAGGGCAGTCTAGATACACTGCTACTCTGTAGACAGGCCTACCCGTCTCACCCACTGCTCTGCTGGAGACAGAGGGATCAACAGGGAGGAGAGTCACCCTACTATTGTGAATGACAACGTACATGGGTCCACCACAGGACAGACTCCAGGAATGATCATTGTGTCCAAGCCGACTACCCTTTCCTCTCCTGCTGATTACTCTGTAAGCCCCTCCCATCTCAACCAGTCCACTCCCCTCTACCTCCCACAGGTAACGGCCTCCAGACAGACCTTCTGAACACAGAACCTGATCATCAACATCATCAAATCTATCAGGGTGGTCAGCGTATGACTGAAGCTCCTCCCCCTCTGACCTTGTGACCTTCCTGTTGTCGTCAGACAGACAGAGAGTTCTGCTTGCTGTGTTTGGGTCCAGAGTGAGACGATGGGAATCTGATGAGAAAACAACACAGTAAAAAACATTAAATATTAAACATATTTACCTGTCTCACCCTCCTCCACCCCAGATACCACCTGTCTCACCCTCCACCCCGGCTACCCCCTGTCTCACCCTCCTCCACCCCAGATACCACCTGTCTCACTCTCCTCCACCACAGGTACCCCCTGTCTCACCCTCCTCCACCCCAGATACCACCTGTCTCACCCTCCTCCACCCCAGATACCACCTGTCTCACCCTCCACCCCGGCTACACCCTGTCTCACCCTCCTCCACCACAGGTACCCCCTGTCTCACCCTCCTCCACCCCAGATACCACCTGTCTCACCCTCCTCCACCCCAGCTACCACCTGTCTCACCCTCCTCCACCCCAGATACCACCTGTCTCACCCTCCTCCACCCCAGATACCACCTGTCTCACCCTCCACACCGCAGCTACCACCTGTCTCACCCTCCTCCACCCCGGCTACCACCTGTCTCACCCTCCACCACCACAACTACCCCCTGTCTCACCCTCCTCCACCACAACTACCACCTGTCTCACCCTCCTCCACCCCAGCTACCACCTGTCTCACCCTCCTCCACCCCAGATACCACCTGTATCACCCTCCACCACCGCAGCTACCACCTGTCTCACCCTCCTCCAACCCAGCTACCACCTGTCTCACCCTCCTCCACCCCAGCTACCACCTGTCTCACCCTCCTCCACAACAGCTACCACCTGTCTCACCCTCCTCCACCCCAGCTACCACCTGTCTCACCCTCCACCCCAGATACCACCTGTATCACCCTCCACCACCGCAGCTACCACCTGTCTCACCCTCCTCCAACCCAGCTACCACCTGTCTCACCCTCCTCCACCCCAGCTACCACCTGTCTCACCCTCCTCCACCACAGCTACCACCTGTCTCACCCTCCTCCAACACAGCTACCACCTGTCTCACCCTCCACCCCAGCTACCCCGTCTCACCCTCCACCACCCCAGCTACCACCTGTCTCACCCTCCACCAGCCCATCTACCACCTGTCTCACCCTCCACCACCCCAGCTAAAACCTGTCTCACCCTCCTCCACCCCAGCTATCCCCCGTCTCACCCTCCACCACCCCAGCTACCACCTGTCTCACCCCCCTCCACCCCAGCTACCCCCTGTCTCACCCTCCACCACCCCAGCTACCACCTGTCTCACACTTCACCAGCCCATCTACCACCTGTCTCACCCTCCACCACCCCAGCTACAACCTGTCTCACCCTCCTCCACCCCAGCTACCCCCTTCTCACTCTCCTCCATCCCAGCTACCACCTGTCTCACCCTCCTCCACCCCAGCTACCACCTGTCTCACCCTCCACCACTCCAGCTACCCCCTGTCTCACCCTCCACCCCAGCTACCCCGTCTCACCCTCCTCCACCACAGCTACCACCTGTCTCACCCTCCTCCACCCCAGCTACCACCTGTCTCACCCTCCATCACCGCAGCTACCCCCTGTCTCACCCTCCTCCACCCCAGCTACCCCCTGTCTCACCCTCCACCCCAGCTACCACCTGTCTCACCCTCCTCCACCCCAGCTACCACCTGTCTCACCCTCCATCACCCCAGCTACCCCCTGTCTCACCCTCCTCCACCCCAGCTACCCCCTGTCTCACCCTCCACCACACCAGCTACCACCCCAGCTACAACCTGTCTCTGCTATAATTAGGGTTGGGATTCGTTAAGATTTTAACGGTTCCGGTTCCCTTAACGGAGCCTAATATTATTTTTCCCCTTTTTTTCTGACAGATTATGCTTATATTATAACTACCCTAACCAAGTACATAATAAACACAAATTCAATAATTCAATTATTGAAAATGCACTTTACAATTATGAGGTGGCACTAATATTTAAACTTCACCACCACCAGCTAGCCACCACAACAATATCATTGTTGCAATTTGTACTGTATATTAAATATACAGTACACATTGCAATAATGATATTGTTGTGGTGACAAATGTTGTCTTTAATGTTCAGATTAATTTAATATGAAGGACCCCTTACCCTAATGGAAACAAGCCATAGTGCTTTCTTGGATTATAAAATCCTCTTAGCAGACCTTGTATTGAACTGTAGGTTACGTTCCTGTGCTTTTTTCTGCAAACTGTTTATAAAGTAATCAATCTATGGAGGTATATGCACCTAAACGCTGGGTTCTCAACAGTCAATTAAGAGTTAATTTAGAGCCAAATCAAAAGCAGTTGAGTTGCTTATAAGTTGTAAAAATAAGTGCAGACAAATTGATTTGGCTCTATAGTTAACGTGATTCATAAAATATCAGACAGAAAGACGTCGAGTCATTGGCGTTCTAAATTAACACCATTATCAACAGTTGTACAATACGCCTAATGAAAAGCTCTGTAGACGTTAGTAGTTTTTATTTTCTATTACGTTACTAGCGTGGGGAAAGTGAACCAGCCTTGCATCATCCTCGTCCCCCGCCGGCTGTGGTGGAGCTGCGGGGAGAGCGGGCACGGCTTTCCGCATGGCTCACAAACACGATGTGCCTAGATTATTCTCGTGAGTTGTGGACTCGTGTAGGCATATTGATTTTGAGATGTTTCCTCAATGTGGACGTGGTGCAAAACTGCAACTGGTACAAGTTGCAACAACCTTTGCAGGGAACTATAGCATCGCATTTATTGCACTTTGCGTGCTCAGCCTCAGTCATTTACCTCTCTGTTAACCACACTTTGGAGATCTCTTCGACATACTGTCCCACTCGCTCCGTGGTGGTCGCTGAATGCACAGAACAGTGGGCGTATCCCACCCACTCCCTCACTCACCCACCCTCATGTAGGTGGGGTGACATCACCCCAGGCTCTGCTTGCACACACAGACACAGCGGAGCTAAATGACGACTGATGAGAACCGTTTGGGGAACCTTTAATACAAAAACGATGGAACCAGCTCCGGATCCGCAATGTCGGAACCGGGTCTGCAATGAACCCGGTTCCGAATCCCAACCCTAGCTACCACCTGTCTCACCCTCCTCCACCCCAGCTACCCCCTGTCTCACCCTCCTCCACCCCAGCTACCCCCTGTCTCACCCTCCTCCACCCCAGCTACCACCTATCTCACCCTCCTCCACCCCAGCTACACCCTGTCTCACCCTCCTCCACCCCAGCTACCCTGTCTCACCCTCCACCCCAGCTACCACCTGTCTCACCCTCCACCCCAGCTACCCCGTCTCACCCTCCACCACCCCAGCTACCACCTGTCTCACCCTCCACCAGCCCATCTACCACCTGTCTCACCCTCCACCACCCCAGCTAAAACCTGTCTCACCCTCCTCCACCCGTGCTACCACCTGTCGTTTTGGATCTGCTGTTTAGGTACGGGGGATTCGGTGTCCCTATGGTTGGGACTGATGTGCTTGATCTCACTACCTAAAAGCAGATCCAATTCATCGCCAAACCATAATAAATATATTGCTCATTTGTATTGAATAAATATATATTCCATCCATTCTTGAGTTGTCCTGACTGAACCACTGATACGTTTTTCAGAAAACATTTTGTAGAATCTGGTCTCAGGTCTTAATGGGTTAATGTAGTGGAGTCAAGAGTACAATATGTGTCTTGGAAGTATCCACAAATACAAATACTAGGTACAGTACATAAACGTCTCTCTCTCTCTCTCTCTCTCTCTCTCTCTGCAAATTGAATATATATTATTTCACAGCAAACGTTTTTAACTCAAATATTTGCTTCTGGGGGGGGTGCCTGGAACAACATATTTTCAGATGGGGGTCCGCGGCATTACAGATAATTCTGGGAGTTTTTTACATGAAATACTTTGAGCACCACTGTGGTGTTGAATTTGTCGACTAAAACTAAATATACTGACAGTTTCGTCAACAAATAAAAACTAGACTAAAATGTTAGGGAGGGACTAGTGGAGAAGAGAACCAGTAGAACTAGAATTTACAATTTACAATTTAGGCATTTATCAGACACTCTTAATCCAGAGCGATTTACATTAAGCAATAACAAAAAGCATGGCATACATCACACATATAAAAAGTAGTTATCATGAATCATGCGTAAGCTAAGAATGTAACAGTGGAGTATCTATGTAAACTATACATACTATACTATATTATATATTATACATGTGTACTATAAAGTGCTATGACTACATAAAATGCAATTCTAGTGCTGTCTACGTAACATGCTATAAGTCTGTTTAAAATACTATCTAAGTCTACATAAAGTGCTATATTTAAAATACTATCTAAGTCTACATAAAGTGCTATATTTAAAATACTATCTAAGTCTACATAAAGTGCTATATTTAAAATACAATCTAAGTGTACATAAAGTTCTATCTAAGGGGCTAGTGCTACGGGCCATGGTGGAGTCTGAAGAGGTGGGTTTTCAGACTACGGCAGAAGATTGGGAGTGGATGCTGCAGTTCTGATTGTGATGGGGAGTGCATTCCATGACAAGTGATGACAAGTGTTGCATTGCAACGCGTTGTGAACTTGTAGATCTGTTATTTTCAACATGTAACCAAGTGTAAAATCAGCCATTACTATATGACGACATCAAGGCCGCCAAAATACATTTTAGTCGTCTAAATCTATTGTAGATTTAGTCGACTAAAATCTCATGATATTTAGTCAACTAAAACTAGACTAACACAAAACAATTTCAGATGACTAAAATATAACAAACTCAATTAAGTTTTATTCAAAAGTCTATGACTAAACTAAAATCTAAACGTTGCTGTTAAAATCAACACTGATACGTTTTGCAGAAAACCAATTAACCCATTAAGACCTGAGACCAGATTCTACAAAATGTATTTTTCTGTTTTCTGAACTTGAGTAAATGTACTTAGTTACTTTCCACCACTGTACATGCCAGTAGCAACACATACAGACAGACAGACAGACAGACAGACAGACAGACACTCACATTGTGTAGGGAGTTGAGGATTAGTCCAGAGTTCTCCTCCATGTTTCACTCTGTAGGAAGTAGAACAACAATGCATCAATGTCTGACTGTCTAACACAACGTCTCTGACACTACAGTGTTTCTGCTACCATTATCTTCACCAGGGCAGGTAGCCTGACCAGACAAACTCACTGCCACCTGGCTTGGACTTAGAAATACTTTTTACATTTCTACAGAGTAATGTGATTTCTTCCTATGGTACTGGCCAGCAGGCTGTGGTCATACAATGATACACTGAGGACACTCAAATGGAACTGCAACAGTTTGTGCTGCTGAGAAACTGTCATGAAATGACTGAGAGGGAACCTTCTGTGTCCTCTACTGTTAGACCTGCTATTTGAGCTTGTAGATCTGATATTTGAGCATGTAGATCTGATATTTGAGCTTGTAGATCTAATATTTGAGCTCGTTGATCTGCTATTTGAGCTTGTAGATCTGCTATTTGAGCTTGTAGATCTGCTATTTGAGCTTGCAGATATACTATTTGAGCTTGTAGATCTGCTATTTGAGCTTCTACTATTTGAGCTTGTAGATATTTTATTTGAGCTTGTAGATCTGCTATTTGAGCTTGTAGATCTGCTATTTGAGCTTGTAGAAGTGATATTTGAGTTTCATCCTAATGTTCAGGCATACTAGGGTTCATGTGGTTAATCACTGACTCTAAAAAGTTGTTTTATGCCAAATTACAGTTTACATGTGAAGTATGCTACAACAGTATGTTTTTTTTTCTTCATATAATTGTATGTTTCAATTAAAAGTACATAACAGACAGACAGACAGACAGACAGACAGACAGACAGACTCTACTCACTTGAGCGTTTCCAGTCCAGAGAAGTTCTCCAGTCCAGACACCGGCAAGACGTTGAAGGTCAAGTCTAATTCTCTCAGATGAGGATTAGATCTGAGAGCTGAGGCCAGAAGTTCACAGCTTCTCTCCGACAACCAGCAGTTCATCAGTCTAAATGAGAAATAAAATACCACATGTTTGATTGTCTATAAAAATTGGCTATAAAAGACATGAAGAAGACAGTGAAGCTAATAACTGGTGATGTCACAGACACAAGAAGGACATCTGCTGGAGAAAAAGACAATACAATTATTTTTATTATTTTTTAAACATGTTGATAAATCTTGGACAATGCTAAAATGTTCTCTTAAGGGGTCCCTAGCACAACATATTTTCAGATGAGGGTCTGCAGACAAATACGTGTCAATTTGGGGGTACTAAAATGTTTGACAACCAATGCTGTAGAGCAGGGGTCTTCAACAGGGGGTCCGGGACCCCTAGGGGGTCCTCCTAGTTACTGCAGGGGGGGTCGCCAAATCTTCTTATGATAGAATTGTGTTACTATGAGATCAACCTTATTCACACTCTACCAATAAAGCATCACCACAATATTAATAGTATAAAGACAAAATAAATCAATAATATCTGACCGTAGAGTCTCCAGTCTACAATGTGGACTCCTCAGTGCGTCACAGAGCAGGTCCATATTTGGCTCCAGGTGGTTGGAACTGATGTCCAGGTGTCTCAGATGGGACGGATTAGAACTGAGAGCTGAAGCCACAACTTCAATGTGTTCCTTCTCGAGGTTAATGCCAAAACCAACAAGTCTGTAATGACAGATTAAATGTAAAATCAGAGATGATCAAAACAGGTCAGACCAAGTTCACTGTCAAGGAAGTAAACTGAGAGATCTTCTATTGCAGATCTACAAGCTCACATTGTGTCACATTGCGAGGTTGCAGATCGGCTATTTTCAAAAACATATTTAAGTACATTAATTGACAATAATAAATTAACACAATTATGGTGTGGGGGTCCCTGGCACACAATGTATTCAGAACAGGTCTGTTACATAATACATATTCATTTATACAAAGTCCTTGGTTTGAGAACCACTGGTTTACATTAAACACTGCAGAATGAACCACCAAGGAGGCTTTTAACACATTTAGACCTGAGGCCGATTCTTAGAAAATGGCTTCTAAATCATCACAGTTTTCTGAAAAACCCTATGTTTCTATGTTCAGTGCACTAGTTCTCAAACTATTTCATGTCAAGGACCCCCAGAATGATATGTAATTGGCTGCGTATTGTTCCAGGGACCCCCCAGAACCAAAGACATGAGCTAAAAATGTTCGCTCTGAAAGAATATTCAAAGATTTGCGCCACATTTTCACGATTTTCCAAAAATAGCAGATCTACAAGCTTGTAGCGCGGCGCGCTATGAGCTTGTAGATCTGCTATTTTTCAATAGCTGAAGTATAACACTTTCGAAATGGGTTAATTTGTGATGATTCCACCAGTACGCATGTGTGTGCGTGCATGTCTGTGTATTATTTGTATTAATTTGTAATGAATGAATGTAGTCGTTATAATAATATTAAATATAGTATTTGTAATGAATGAATGTAGTAGTAATATATCAGTCATGTTGTTATTCACAGGACTACTAACCTGGCTGTTGTGCAGTTCCTCACAGCTGGGATCAGTCTCCGTCGCCCAGCATCGCCTGTGTTGTATTTGTCCAGGTCCAACTCCTCCAGAACCTCCTCTGACATCAGCAGCATGGAGGCCAGAGCTGAACACTGGGTCTCAGTGACTTTCTTCCCTGATCTGCTATCTGACTGTAGGTACTGTTGGATTCCCTGACTTACTGACTGGTTCATCTCCATCAGACAGTGGAAGATGTTGATACATCTTTCAGGAGAGAGGTCTTCATCGCCGCTCATCTCCATCAGGTTGCTGATGGCTCTCTGGATCTCCTCTGGACTGTTCTGTGTCTGACCCAGCAGGCCTCCTAACAGACTCTGGTTGGACTGCAGTGAGAGACCATGAAGGAAGCGGACAAAGAGGTCCAGGTGACCATTCTCACTCTGTAGGGTTTTTTGCATGGCTCTCTTCAGGAAGTCCTCCAAGGAACTGACACGGCTGGTTCCCAGGAATGTCTCCAGGACCTTCCTGTTCCTCCGAGTCCTCTGAGTGAAACGGTGGAACCATAGACACTTGTTCCACTGAGTGAAACAGTGGAACAGGTAGACTGCAGCCAGAAACTCCTGGAGGCTCAGATGAACGAAGCAGTAGACCGTTTTGCGGAAGAACACATCGTCTTCTTTGAAGAAGGTTGTGCAAAAGTCAGAGATCAGCAAGTCCTTGATCACATCAAGACCACACGCTTTCAGGTCCTCCTCATAGAAAATGATCTTGCCTTTGCACAGTTGGTCAAACGCCAGCATGCCCAGCTTCAGAAGAACTTCCCTTGCATCCCTTATGAGCTTCTTTTTGTCTTCCTCATCTACTTCAAGATCTTGTGTCTTCTCCCGCAGTATCTCACCGATCAGGAAGTAGCGGTACATCTCAGTCAGGGTTTTGGGCAGCTTGTATTTCATCTTCATGCTCATCACAACTCTAGCAAGGAACCAACAGAAGACTGGGATTTCACACATGGTGTGGAGGATCTTTGATTTCTGGATGTGTGAGTAGATTGCGCTGGCCTGGTTCTCATCACTGATGCTCCTCGTGAAGAACTCCTTCTTCTGGTCATCTCTGATGAACCCTCGTACTTCTGTCATCCTGTTAACAAACGCCTTAGGGATCTGATTGGATGCTGCAGGTCGTGAGGTTAGCCAGATGTGAGCAGAGGGGAGCAGCTCTCCCTTGATGAGGTTTACAAGCAGATGTTCCACTGGGTACGAATCCACCAAGTTCATGGGTCCAAAATTTGTTTTGAAATCGAACTGAAAATTATTTTCATCATATCCATCCATAACAATCATGACTTTGAAGGGGCTCTTGATGTAATGTACTGACTTCTGCAATACGTTAAAGATGTCATTAAGAACGTCTTCTGCAATACTTCTGGTTTCCTTGATGCATTTGTGCATTAGCTGTGCCAAAGTAAAGTTCTGTCCCTTGAGAACATTTAACTGGCGGAACTTGAGCGGGAACACGAGGTGTGGATCTTGGGGGAAACATTTCTTGGCCCAGTCAGACAAAAACAATAGTATGAGGAACGTTTTGCCAATTCCTGCACAGCCAACGGTCAGCACTGTTTTTATGTCTCTTCCAGAAGGGTCTTTGTGCATTTTACCAGGTTGGATATGTGTTCCATCTACTGGCTTATTCATCTCCATCCGTCTGACCTCATGGTGGCTGTGGATGTCTGTGTCTTTGATGTCTACATTGTGGGGCTGGATGAAGACCTTTTCAGGCTCTGAGCCCAATGTTATACTTGGACTCTGCTGCTCACTGCTCATGTTGTCCTGAAGCTGGTCTTCATAGTAAGTAATGGGACGCCCTGATGTCTCCACCAACAGACCTGTAGGAAACAAAGCAATTCCATGGTGAGAGAGAGAGAGAGAGAGATTTGGCACATCTAAGACATCCTAGAAGGGGTGCCCAGAGGAATATGAAACAGGAAGTGAGTTATTGACACAATTGAACCCCCTTTTCTGATTGGTCGATATTTGTAAACGCCTGTAATTTGCCATAAAGTTTGACCTGCTGGTCATATAGCCACTTGTGAGTGGCCACATAGGACTTGGTTTAAAGTCCTTGTCCTTCATTGGTTCTACTTAGCTCCGCCCCCTCTTCTCATAGGTCCATATTTCATATTGTTTGCTATAAAGTTCTTTCAAAACTTCACGCTTTCAATGAATTATGCAGTCAAACAAAGTAGACATTACTTCCACCTGGCACAAAAAAAACAATAACATGTATTCTCTTCACTTTCTTACCTGGCAACGCAGCAGAAGGATTCCATTCCTTGAGTTGTGGATACGTGACGAGAATCTCTGTTTTTTGTAGAAGTGTAAGGAACTGAGATGAAGCTCCCTCTCCTCTACTAATCACTGTATCAATAAGCTCAATACAAACATCTTCTGGCTGCGCTGTATGCTTCAGTTTTGTATAAACTGTATCATCAATAATTCCCTCACACTGAGCATGCTGTAGAATGTGGAGATCTGATCTGAGCCACTTGATCAGTTCCACCTTGTTGGCCACCAATATCTTCACAGACGAGCCCTATAGAAATGAGTAGCAGGTATTATGATTATTATTATTATATTTTACACGATGCAAATTAATTGTAACAATGACACCTTATTTTGAGGGTATGGAGAACTCGCCAGTTCACCATCTCGTCGGGGCGAAAAGTGGACAGCACTCGCACGAATTTAAAAAAAAGTGAAGACATGTCGCCGGAACTGTAGACAGCTCGCCGTGATCTGGACAGCTCGCCGTGATCTGGACAGCTCGCCGTGGTGTGATATGATATAAATATGAGAGAAGACTTACTAAAGTAAGTTGTGATTGTGTCTCACAATCTAATGAAATATGTGAACCAACCAAAAATGTAATTAGCATTCTACTTCAACTATCCTCTCTCTCTCTCTCACTTGAAGGTGTCTGGGATCTGTCCCTCCCCCTCTTTGGGGTGGTGCTTTCATAATGAGAAGTACTATGAATAGTACCTATGAATGAATCTAGTGTAAACTCTAAAAGGAAAAACATAAAGCTGTGTTACGTTAACACTGGGAGTAAAACTATCACCACTGCAACTATCATTAGCATTCTGCCTCTGGGCGAGCTCTCCCGCCCTCTGGGA
Organism: Electrona antarctica; assembly: GCF_951216825.1. Lineage (NCBI taxonomy): Eukaryota > Metazoa > Chordata > Actinopteri > Myctophiformes > Myctophidae > Electrona > Electrona antarctica. Next base: position 13,626 of record NW_027637574.1, read on the forward strand.
GAGCTCTCCCGCCCTCTGGGAGAGCTCTCCCGCCCTCTGGGCGAGCTCTCCCGCCCTCTGGGAGAGCTCTCCCGCCCTCTGGGAGAGCTCTCCCGCCTCGAGACATGTCCGGACATTCTGGGACCTTCGCGGCGACATGTCCGGCGAGATCTCTGCACTTTTCGCGGCGAGACGGAAAACTGTCGAGTTCTCAGATATTCATATTGAGATGCTATTTGCCAGTAAACCAACCTGTAGAGAATCTACGTGAGCGGAAGCCATGGTCTTCTCTGGATGAGGAACAGCTGTTGAACAAAGAAGAAATGTAACCTTTTCTCATTGGAAGGATCTGTAAACTCCACCTCAATGGACAGAACTCATTGGCCCTCATTTATCAATTGAGTGTCAAATCTGCCCCAAATTCGAGCGTCGGTTTTGTAGTACACCCACGTCGCCACGGCATTTATAAAGTGATCGCAAACAGCTGATCCTTCCTAATTTCATTCCTATAGCAGTGATAAATGTGACGGCTGAAATCAATCTGGCACGCCCTATGAAATCAAGCCTCGCCCTCGTTTTTGCGACATGAACAACTGCAATACGACCTGGAAACCATGGTTACAGGGGGAAAAAAGTGTCCCCCGCTTGCCTTGCTGCCAGACACACACACACACACACACACACACACACACACACACACACACACACACACACACACACACACACACACACACACACACACACACACACACACACACACACACACACACACACACACACACACACACACACACACACACACACACACACACACACACACACACACACACACACACACACACACACACACACACACACACACACACACACACACACACACACACACACACACACACACACACACACACACACACACACACACACACACACACAAGCTGTGCCTACCCTGTCTTTTTCCCTCTCACCTCGCTTGCCTTGCTGTCATGTCCACGCACGCACGCACGGCATCGCCATGAATGGAATACATTTGTAGGCTAGGCCTATATTAATTTTACCCATTCGTGCGCAGTGCACGGCGAGTGAGTGAGTGAGTGATGCCTGCATGAGAGATAGCATGTCGTCAAGGCAGTCATAATCAACGTTTATGGAGTGATTTGATCATTGATGAACGAATCATAAACATATGGATGAAGGCTTGCATGTGTGCTGGTATGTGCCATTGTAACAATGGAATGCGGAAAAGCTTGTTCTATCTCAATGGGATAGTTCCATCCATAGGAGCAATGTTTGGAACTATAGCCCATAGACACCCGCTTTGTCTCAATGGGATAGTTCCATCCATAGGAGCAATGTTTGGAACTATAGCCCATAGACACCCGCTTTGTCTCAATGGGATAGTTCCAGCCATAGGATCAATGTGTGGAACTATAGCCCATAGACACCCGCTTTGTCTCAATGGGATAGTTCCATCCATAGGAGCAATGTTTGGAACTATAGCCCATAGACACCCGCTTTGTCTCAATGGGATAGTTCCAGCCATAGGAGTAATGTGTGGAACTATAGCCCATAGACACCCGCTTTGTCTCAATGGGATAGTTCCATCCATAGGAGCAATGTTTGGAACTATAGCCCATAGACACCCGCTTTGTCTCAATGGGATAGTTCCAGCCATAGGAGCAATGTGTGGAACTATAGCCCATAGACACCCGCTTTGTCTCAATGGGATAGTTCCAGCCATAGGAGCAATGTGTGGAACTATAGCCCATAGGCACCCGCTTTGTCTCAATGGGATAGTTCCAGCCATAGGAGCAATGTGTGGAACTATAGCCCATAGACACCCGCTTTGCGGCGAGATCAAAGCGTGTCGCTACTCTCCTACTCTACACTCTGGCACAAACTAGTACATTGTAAACATGTTATATTGTTTTTAATTGCACGATTTTAATTGCTTGCACACATGGAAATATCCTACCAATTTCATATGACATGCATTTACAACTTTTTTTCCCCCCACATGTATTATTAGTTTTATACATTTTAGGAGTGAGAACATATGTTTAGATGCCTGTGACAGCATGTCAGCAGTTCAGACAATGCTGCTCCGCTTGTGTACAACAGCTGAGGACAAAGCCTACGACAGCTCCCGACCTAACGTGATGTTTTTCCTGGCACACGTTCAAGTTCAAGGTTTTGCGGAAATGGTAAATGCCGAAATAAAAGTGAGTCTAAATGTTGCGTGTAAACTCCACCTCAATGGACAGAACTCACTGGCCCTCATTTATCAAAGCGGCGTACGCCAAAATATGGGTGCACGCCGGAATTACGCATCCCCGGCCGATAGGTGTGAAGTGTGAACAGTTTGGGGGACCATTTAAAACAAAGGTGGCTTGCATGCTGTGGTTTACTAACCAGAAAGGCAAGCGAGGCGAGAGGAGAAACAGACAGGGTAGGCCAGCGTAGGTACAGCTTTATTTAATTCATGCAGGTGTTCGTTCTTTATATATTTAAGATACAACACACCAGTTGGGCTTGTAAGTTGCGTGTGCGTGCGTGCATCTGTGTGTGTGTGTGTGTATGAGAGGGGGGGGTGAGGCGGGCAGCAAGGCAAGCGGGGGAAACTTTATTTGCTTTTTCCATCGTGGAACTATGGTTACCATGCGTTGTTTGGTCGTATTGCAGTTTAGTCGGGTGCAATTATGGTTTGACCCTAAAAAAATTGCAACAGAAGGTTTCTCAACTGTTTTTTGTAGTATTAGGTGTCCTTAATAACATACTAAAAGTTTACCAAAGTTTGACCATGCGAAAGGTCAGATTTTCAAGATGGCCGCCCCCAGTTCCATAAAAGGCCATTACTCCTTCATTATTCACGGTAGACAAGTCATTTTGGTGCCTAACCCCATGTTTTGGTGATCTAGGAATCCAATTAGCATATTTAAATTATAGTCAAGCAATTACAAGTACAATTATATAATAAAGCAATTGGTTATAAGGTTATAACAGTGTAATAGGACATTTCTCCCTTTTCTATATGCCGTAATGCCCAGGATTGGTGAATTCATCACCTATACACATAATTCACATTCTGTTGAAGCTTTCAGGAGATTTATTTTGATTTGATTCCATACCAATAAGGAGTGCATTCATTATTAATGGTTGGTACTGTGACATTTGTAAAAGCATGGCTGCCAAGTGTTAGACTGGGAATATTACACACATCTTGGAAGAAATTTCTTAACAAGAAATGTCTTCACTATTGTTTGTAAAGGTGTCTGGCAAAATAATAATAATCCAAGTCCCCTAGGGCAGTTGTTCCCAAACTGGGGGTCGGGACAAACATTGTGAAAATAGGCGATCTACAAGTTCAGTCTTTGCAGCAAACACACTTAGTAGGAACAAATGGCCACTTGTCTGGTCTATGGGGAAGATGGGACTCCTTAGTGGGGATACAGTGGAGAGAAAAGCCCCCTTATGGGCCCAGAGAGGGTGTTCAAGTCAGTACAGAGCTATCATAATGTATGTAGTTGGTGTATAGGCGCAGGGATGGTGGTGGAGTGTGGCACGGATAGGGTTCAGATGTACTTGTCACAGGCATCTTCTTATTCCCGAAACTGTACTAGTTTGGGGTTTAAGTGCAAAATGTATTTCACTGGTAACCACAAGGTTACCAGCTCGAACCCGGGCTCCCCCAGAGTTTCTGTCGAAGTGTCCTTGAGTAAGACTCTGAACCCCTAATTGCTCCTGATGTGCAGGTTGGTGCCTTGCATGGTTTCCGCCGCCATCGGTGTATGAATGTACATGTGAATGGGTGAATGTAATGCACAATCTATGTAAAGCGCCTTGGATAAAGGCGCTATATAAATGCACCATTTACCATTTTAGTTTGAAAGTCCTTTTGGGAAGAAGATATGAACCCAAATAATAGTCATCAACCTGTTTCAAAGGAATGTTTTGATAATGTGGTTATTGAGAGACTTAGGTTCTGACAGCTCTGTACCAACCTCCATAATCACCCTCTTTGCACACTCCTACTGATTGCCTTCCTAATGTATTAAAAAGTTGTCCAAAAAATCCTGCCACCCTAATTAAAACACACGCACCCCGTTTATCCGGCTGCCTTTGTCCGCCTTCTCCTACCAAACCACACCGTTTGCCCACATCTCACCATACATAACACCACCGGCATGCGTGTCCAGACATAACGCACTACTTTGCATCCATGCAACTGTCATAATTACTGTACAGTTTGCATTTGCATGAAAAACCATGTTATTGCGCAACATTTCACAGTGATGCAAATCACATCACATTTTAGGCCACACCCCATTCCACTGTGCGCACACACACACACACACCGCAGCAGTATAGTATTGCACAGTACAGTATGGTATAGTATTGTACGGTACAGTACAGAACGGTATAGTATGGTACAGTACAGTACAGTACAGTCTGCTACAGTACAGCACAGTATGGTACAGTACCGAAAAGTATGGTACAGTACCGAAAAGTATGGTACAGTACGGAAAAGTATGGTACAGTATTGCACAGTACAGTACCGTATGGTCCAATACAGTGTGTTGCAGTATAATATAGTAATATATTTAGATTTTTATTATCGTGAGAACGATGGCTTCAACTTTTGCATTGCAACTTTTCAGGAAAAGAAAGCCTGCCGTTTCTATTAGCTTGGATTCACCATCGATGATGTCACTGGTGGACGGGTTTCTGAACTGCCCACAGCCTTTCTATGAGACACAGACTGAGTAGGAAAAAATGGTGGTATTTTATCATGAACATTAGTGAGGACCAATTATAGGAAGAGAAGTTGAAAAGTGGTGAAGTGGTCCTTTAAGGGACAGGAAACCAGCAGACACTTGCTCACAGTTTTGCTGGTTTCCTGTCTGAATGTCAGTCAGCCCAAAATGTATTTTTGCATGCGGATATACACCACCACAGTGAGAAACATTTTAGATTTCTCTAGGACTATTAGAACAAATAGAAATATTTGTATTTATAAAACAGGTATAATATACTGTTATTAAACAACTTTAAGAAAAATAAGTTTGACATAGAAAAACACGAATTCAGGACAAATTTAACAAACAACAAAAAAGATACATTAGAAGAGGAGGAGGTGACCTGGAGACAGGTTGTATACATTAGAAGAGGAGGAGGTGACCTGGAGACAGGTTGTATACATTAGAAGAGGAGGAGGTGACCTGGAGACAGGTTGTATACATTAGAAGAGGAGGAGGTGACCTGGAGACAGGTTGTATACATTAGAAGAGGAGGTGGTGACCTGGAGACAGGTTGTATACCTTAGAAGAGGAGGAGGTGACCTGGAGACAGGTTGTATACATTAGAAGAGGAGGAGGTGACCTGGAGACAGGTTGTATACATTAGAAGAGGAGGAGGTGACCTGGAGACAGGTTGCATACATTAGAAGAGGAGGTGGTGACCTGGAGACAGGTTGTATACATTAGAAGAGGAGGTGGTGACCTGGAGACAGGTTGTATACATTAGAAGAGGAGGTGACCTGGAGACAGGTTGTATACATTAGAAGAGGAGGAGGTGACCTGGAGACAGGTTGTATACATTAGAAGAGGTGGTGACCTGGAGACAGGTTGTATACATTAGAAGAGGAGGTGGTGACCTGGAGACAGGTTGTATGCATTAGAAGAGGAGGAGGTGACCTGGAGACAGGTTGTATACATTAGAAGAGGAGGTGGTGACCTGGAGACAGGTTGTATACATTAGAAGAGGAGGTGGTGACCTGGAGACAGGTTGTATACACATTAATGCCAGTGGCCTACTGTATCATAGATTGTGCATTACATTCACCCATTCACACACACATTAATACACCTTTACATAGATTGTGCATAACATTCACACACACATTCATTCACACACCTTTACATAGATTGTGCATTACATTCACCCATTCACACACACATTCAGAGGGAGGGAGTGTCACAATTGTTGTATTTTTCCAGTTTTTCATGTGTGTATGAGGTGACAGTACTTCATTAGACACCCTGGAGTCGTTTTCATGTGTCTATGAGGTGACAGTACTTCATTAGACACCCTGGAGTCGTTTTGATGTGCAATGGTGTATTAACTTTGTATTTAGGGTTTCTTCCTGGAGGCAGAGCCCTTGACAGTCAAACGGGCCAGTGAAATCAACAGTAATATAGTGACATCACACTATCAGCCCCTCCACTAACCCCTCCCCCTTTATCATACAACTACAGCTGTGGGTGTGGCTTCGGTTCAGGTGGATCACCACCCATCACCACCCAAACTAGGCATACTTAATGAACTGGTGGGCGTGTCCACATAAAAACATGATTTAAACAAATACTGTACACTTTTTGGAAAAGGTTCTTCCTCCTTATATTATAATAATACCTGATGATCATGTTCTAGGGTGGAAAAAAAAATCAAGGCACTTTTTCCAAATTAAAATCATATAAAATGTTGTCCATTTTAGTGCATAACGAGCCATAGGCCTCCCAGTAATGGACAAATCTCTCTGAAGCCAAAGATTGAATCTCTGTTGGACTGAAGCAATAAGAAGGTCCACATTTACAGATAATCTAGATTGAATCTCTGTTGGACTGAAGCAATAAGAAGGTCCACATTTACAGATAATCTAGATTGAATCTCTGTTGGACTGAAGCAATAAGAAGGTCCACATTTACAGATAATCTAGATTGAATCTCTGTTGGACTGAAGCAATAAGAAGGTCCACATTTACAGATAATCTAGATTGAATCTCTGTTGGACTGAAGCAATAAGAAGGTCCACATTTACAGATAATCTAGATTGAATCTCTGTTGGACTGAAGCAATAAGAAGGTCCACATTTACAGATAATCTAGATTGAATCTCTGTTGGACTGAAGCAATAAGAAGGTCCACATTTACAGATAATCTAGATTGAATCTCTGTTGGACTGAAGCAATAAGAAGGTCCACATTTACAGATAATCTAGATTGAATCTCTGTTGTAATGAAGCAATAAGAAGGTCCACATTTACAGACTAGAAAAAGTGCCCTTCTGGGCACAGGTCTCCACCAGGAGGATAGGATTGTGTGTGATGTTTGGCAAAATGTTTAGGAGTAATATAAACGTGTGTGTGTGTGTGTGTGTGTGTGTGACGCGACTTGGCCTGTTGTAGCGCCACCATGAGGCTGATTTGAAAACTGTCAAGTGGCATTTCTTCCTCAGCCTAGTAGTGGGAATAGGATAAATAGGTGAAATTTGGATAAAATCTGAAGGAGTAATATTAGAAAATGTGTTTTACATATGTCGGCCTCCTGGTGGCGCTATAAAGAGCAGATGTGAAAAATTCCGGGCAAAGCTTTTGCCTTGGCCTCTAGGGAGTGTGCATACATGGTTTTACACAGATCGGTGCAGTTATAGGTAAAAACACAAATCGGCCAGTTATAGCGCCACCATGAGGCTGAGTTGAAAATATTCAAGTGGCAATTCTTCCTCGACCTAGTGGGAATGTGCGTGCAAAATTTCACGGAAATCACACCATGTGTTCATGATTTGCAGCATTTTGTTTGAAACGGAGCACTCCTGCGAACTTTGGAAGCCAATCTTAGCCAATCAGGATGGAGTCTGAAAAATCTGAAAGACCCGTTTCGTTGAATGGCTCTAGAGAGACTGTGTACCAATTTGCGTAATGTTTGGACAAAATCTGTAGGTGTACTGTCAAAACATTTGTTTTGCACAAAGCGGCCTCCTGGTGGCGCTATAACAGGCCAATGTGAAAACTTTGGGGCAGAGGTTCAGCTCTGGCATTCAGGGAGTGTGTGTGCAGAGTATGGCTGCGATCAAGCCAACGGTGCCAGAGATTAGCTGTTCACAGACGGACACACGGACGGACGGACACACGGACGGACGGACGGACGGACGGACGGACGGACGGACGGAGTGCAAAACATACTCTCTCCCCATGCCTTCGGCCTGGTGGAGACAATAATCTAGATTGAATCTCTGTTGGACTGAAGCAATAAGAAGGTCCACATTTACAGAGAATCTAGAGCTTTGGTCCTTTTCTGCCTTTTTTAAATGCCAGAGCCATCAAATAGAAGAGTTGCGATATTGAGAGGCTCTCGAGCGCTGTTCATGCAGCCTGAACTGAGACAAGCTGGAGTTGGAAATACATTGTTTTCAACGAGGGCGGCGCAAACAAGATCTATTTTAAGCATGTGTGCAACATGACAACTGTTTTAAAGTATTATACAGTAACAACTAAAGTCTCTTTAATGTTTATGTTGTACTATTACTACAAAACAATTTAAAATAAAGGGATTTAATAATACATTTATTGATTTAATAATCAATAAAGCTGGGCTGTTGCCATGAGTCCAATGCATTTCTGTCTACTTCCGGTCCAGGACTTGTCCCAGTTGGTTGTCAATGAAGCCAATGGAAGTCTATGTAGGAGAGCCTCCATTGGACTGAAGCCCCATGAAGTGACCAATAGAAGTCTATGTAGAAGAGCCTCCATTGGACTGAAGCCCCATGAAGTGACCAATAGAAGTCTATGTAGGAGAGCCTCCATTGGACTGAAGCCCCATGAAGTGACCAATAGAAGTCTATGTAGGAGAGCCTCCATTGGACTGAAGCCCCATGAAGTGACCAATAGAAGTCTATGTAGGAGAGCCTCCATTGGACTGAAGCCCCATGAAGTGACCAATAGAAGTCTATGTAGAAGAGCCTCCATTGGACTGAAGCCCCATGAAGTGACCAATAGGTCCAGGTGTTATTTGTAGTTGTTACGTCCCCACCAAAGAGGTCCAGGTGTTATTTGTAGTTGTTACGTCTCCACCAAAGAGGTCCAGGTATTATTTGTAGTTGTTACGTCCCCACCAAAGAGGTCCAGGTGTTATATGTAGTTGTTACGTCCCCACCAAAGAGGTCCAGGTATTATTTGTAGTTGTTACGTCCCCACCAAAGAGGTCCAGGTGTTATTTGTAGTTGTTACGTCCCCACCAAAGAGGTCCAGGTATTATTTGTAGTTGTTACGTCCCCACCAAAGAGGTCCAGGTGTTATTTGTAGTTGTTACGTCCCCACCAAAGAGGTCCAGGTGTTATTTGTAGTTGTTACGTCCCCACCAAAGAGGTCCAGGTGTTATTTGTAGTTGTTACGTCCCCACCAAAGAGGTCCAGGTGTTATTTGTAGTTGTTACGTCCCCACCAAAGAGGTCCAGGTGTTATTTGTAGTTGTTACGTCCCCACCAAAGATATCCAGGTGTTATCTGTAGTTGTTACGTCCCCACCAAAGAGGTCCAGGTGTTATTTGTAGTTGTTACGTCCCCACCAAAGAGGTCCAGGTGTTATTTGTAGTTGTTACGTCCCCACCAAAGAGGTCCAGGTGTTATTTGTAGTTGTTACGTCCCCACCAAAGAGGTCCAGGTATTATTTGGTGCAAAAAGTGCATTATTGGTAATTTGGGGGTTGGGTTTTTGTGCTAATTCGCTTATTTCCATCGAAATGAGTAGTAAACTGTGCTGCTTGGGATACTATTTACATTATGAAGAGAGGATATATACAAAAAATATATATTTTTGAGCGATGGAAATAAGCGAATTAACACAACACCTCAATGCCCCATTAAAGTCAATGCAATGCAATTCAATTCATTGAGGGCTCATGGGGAAATAGCCAATAATGTGCTTTTGCACAAAATAACACCTGGACCTCTTTGGTGGAGACGTAACAACTACAGATAACACCTGGATATCTTTGGTGGGGACGTAACAACTACAAATAACACCTAGACCTCTTTGGTGGAGACGTAACAACTACAGATAACACCTGGATATCTTTGGTGGGGACGTAACAACTACAAATAACACCTGGACCTCTTTGGTGGGGACGTAACAACTACAAATAACACCTGGACCTCTTTGGTGGGGACGTAACAACTACAAATAACACCTGGACCTCTTTGGTGGGGACGTAACAACTACAAATAACACCTGGACCTCTTTGGTGGGGACGTAACTACAAATAAAACCTGGACCTCTTTGGTGGGGACGTAACTACAAATAACACCTGGACCTTTTTGGTGGGGACGTAACAACTACAAATAACACCTGGACCTCGTTGGTGGGGACGTAACAACTACATATAACACCTGGACCTCTTTGGTGGGGACGTAACAACTACAAATAATACCTGGACCTCTTTGGTGGGGACGTAACTACAAATAACACCTGGACCTCTTTGGTGGGGACGTAACGACTACAAATAACACCTGGACCTCTTTGGTGGGGACGTAACGACTACAAATAACACCTGGACCTCTTTGGTGGGGACGTAACAACTACAAATAACACCTGGACCTCTTTGGTGGGGACGTAACGACTACAAATAACACCTGGACCTCTTTGGTGGGGATGTAACAACTACAAATAACACCTGGACCTCTTTGGTGGGGACGTAACAACTACAAATAACACCTGGACCTCTTTGGTGGGGACGTAACTACAAATAACACCTGGACCTCTTTGGTGGGGACGTAACAACTACAAATATCACCTGGACCTCTTTGGTGGAGACGTAACAACTACAAATAACACCTGGACCTCTTTGGTGGAGACGTAACAACTACAAATAACACCTGGACCTCTTTGGTGGGGACGTAACAACTACAAATAACACCTGGACCTCTTTGGTGGGGACGTAACAACTACAAATAACACCTGGACCTCTTTGGTGGGGACTTAACAACTACAAATAACACCTGGACCTCTTTGGTGGGGACGTAACAACTACAAATAACACCTGGACCTCTTTGGTGGGGACGTAACAACTACAAATAACACCTGGACCTCTTTGGTGGAGACGTAACAACTACAGATAACACCTGGATATCTTTGGTGGGGACGTAACAACTACAAATAACACCTGGACCTCTTTGGTGGAGACGTAACAACTACAGATAACACCTGGATATCTTTGGTGGGGACGTAACAACTACAAATAACACCTGGACCTCTTTGGTGGGGACGTAACAACTACAAATAACACCTGGACCTCTTTGGTGGGGACGTAACAACTACAAATAACACCTGGACCTCTTTGGTGGGGACGTAACAACTACAAATAACACCTGGACCTCTTTGGTGGGGACGTAACAACTACAAATAACACCTGGACCTCTTTGGTGGGGACGTAACTACAAATAAAACCTGGACCTCTTTGGTGGGGACGTAACTACAAATAACACCTGGACCTTTTTGGTGGGGACGTAACAACTACAAATAACACCTGGACCTCGTTGGTGGGGACGTAACAACTACATATAACACCTGGACCTCTTTGGTGGGGACGTAACAACTACAAATAATACCTGGACCTCTTTGGTGGGGACGTAACTACAAATAACACCTGGACCTCTTTGGTGGGGACGTAACGACTACAAATAACACCTGGACCTCTTTGGTGGGGACGTAACGACTACAAATAACACCTGGACCTCTTTGGTGGGGACGTAACAACTACAAATAACACCTGGACCTCTTTGGTGGGGACGTAACGACTACAAATAACACCTGGACCTCTTTGGTGGGGATGTAACAACTACAAATAACACCTGGACCTCTTTGGTGGGGACGTAACAACTACAAATAACACCTGGACCTCTTTGGTGGAGACGTAACAACTACAGATAACACCTGGATATTTTTGGTGGGGACGTAACAACTACAAATAACACCTGGACCTCTTTGGTGGGGACGTAACAACTACGAATAACACCTGGACCTCTTTGGTGGAGACGTAACAACTACAAATAACACCTGGACCTCTTTGGTGGGGACGTAACAACTACAAATAACACCTGGACCTCTTTGGTGGGGACGTAACAACTACAAATAACACCTGGACCTCTTTGGTGGGGACGTAACAACTACAAATAACACCTGGACCTCTTTGGTGGGGACGTAACAACTACAAATAACACCTGGACCTCTTTGGTGGGGACGTAACAACTACAGATAACACCTGGACCTCTTTGGTGGGGACGTAACGACTACAAATAACACCTGGACCTCTTTGGTGGGGACGTAACGACTACAAATAACACCTGGACCTCTTTGGTGGGGACGTAACAACTACAAATAACACCTGGACCTCTTTGGTGGGGACGTAACGACTACAAATAACACCTGGACCTCTTTGGTGGGGATGTAACAACTACAAATAACACCTGGACCTCTTTGGTGGGGACGTAACAACTACAAATAACACCTGGACCTCTTTGGTGGAGACGTAACAACTACAGATAACACCTGGATATTTTTGGTGGGGACGTAACAACTACAAATAACACCTGGACCTCTTTGGTGGGGACGTAACAACTACGAATAACACCTGGACCTCTTTGGTGGAGACGTAACAACTACAAATAACACCTGGACCTCTTTGGTGGGGACGTAACAACTACAAATAACACCTGGACCTCTTTGGTGGGGACGTAACAACTACAAATAACACCTGGACCTCTTTGGTGGGGACGTAACAACTACAAATAACACCTGGACCTCTTTGGTGGGGACGTAACAACTACAAATAACACCTGGACCTCTTTGGTGGGGACGTAACAACTACAAATAACACCTGGACCTCTTTGGTGGGGACATAACTAAAAATAACACCTGGACCTCTTTGGTGGGGACGTAACAACTACAAATAACACCTGGACCTCTTTGGTGGGGACGTAACAACTACAAATAACACCTGGACCTCTTTGGTGGGGACATAACTAAAAATAACACCTGGACCTCTTTGGTGGGGACGTATCAACTATAAATAAAGGTAAGAAAGCCTTCTAGCATGGAATTCTCCTTTAAACATAAAAATGCCTTTAACCGGGTTGTTAAGGGGGCGGGGCAAGCAGATTGTGGGGGTAAAATTCAGCTGTCTGAGTCATACAGTATAATGACGAGCAGGTGCTCAAGACAGTGTCATCTATCGGAGCAGACAGCTCTCACGCCCTAAATTGGGATTATCAATTCTTGCCTTGCGGTCAACAGTTAGAGATCACTGTAACAAACAATAGATCTCATTCATACCCACTTCCATTAACACTTAGACCGCTATCATTTATTGAAAAATTAGGATCTAATTCACGCCAGCATTTTTTTAATTTGAGCTCTTATTTTGAAAATCGGCCATTTCCGGTCCACAACCGGTAGTCCTACGTTAGGAGTTTTCACACAGCTGGATGGGCCTTGTTTACGATGTGAATCCAGGCCGGAGCTCCGGAGAGCTCTAGATTGTCAGCTCTGTGCCGTCAAAGAAACGCTGTTTTGACCAAAAATGCCATCTGGGACAAGGAATAGGAGTTACAGGCGATTGAAAGAAATGGATAGAATGGATGCTTATGGCGACGACGATCTAAGATGGGCGATCCAGTTCTGTGCTAACAACACAGCTAGCTAACCGGCTAACGTGAGTAGCATTTTGGCTCGAGCAATCGAACGCGCTATAAAAGCTCAATTGCCGGAGGCCGTCGGCAATGGCGATAAGCGTCACTATCAAAATTAGGCTTCAATTGACTTTAATCGTCGGCAATGGCGCGGAGGGTGTTAATAATGGAAGCAGGAGGAGGTAGCTGCATGTTTTAGTTTCAGAGGTGGGTGGGAGGATGGTTGCCTTTATATTCTGGATCTTGTGACCGTATATCATGTCGATGTCTGTTCTTGTTTATGTTTGTGTTTTTGGATTTTTTTATTACCTTTCTCCAGTAGGAAGTCTATCTCATCGGGTACCAGGTCTAACCCTGTAAGCTCTGTGTGTAAGTGGACAGCTGTGGCCTTTGTCCCCTGGTGTTTTCTCCAGAGGTACAGCATTTGATAAACTCTGTCCACGTGGTTCCGTGGATGGTCCGACTCAATCTGCTGCAGTTTAACCTCAGCGATGCCCAGCGATATGCCGATCTGCCTCCACTCTTTTCCAATTTGATCAGCCACCTGCATCAGCTGCTTCTCTGTGACGATGTCTGTGAAAGTGTGATGGAGAGTTATAGGGTAACACGTTTCTACAACAGACCATATTGCAGTCCTGCCCTATGCGGGAGCTAACTATTTCCGTAGACAACGCCCTGGTAACGTCTGTCCCATCAGCCAGGAACTTTGGTGTTGTCCTGGACAGTCAGCTCTCGTTCAAAACTCACATCACAGCTGTCACTCGATCCTGTAGGTTCACACTCTATAACATACGACAAATTAGACTGTTCCTCACCCAGGAATCAGCCCAGCTCCTAATCCAGACAACAGTCTTGTCAAAACTTGACTATTGTAACTCCCTCCTCACTGGCCTACCGGCATGTGCACTTAAGCCTCTCCAACTGATCCAAAATGCCGCAGCTCGCTTGGTCTTCAACCAGCAAAAATTCTCAAATGTCTCCCCCTTGCTCCGCTCCCTGCACTGGCTCCCGGTCGCTGCCCGCACAGAATACAAAACTCTGATGCTGGCATTTAAAGCAACCAAAGGTATGGCTCCCCCATATCTTGCAAGCATGATTGAACCCTACAAACCCTCCCGCGCACTCAGATCAGCCAACGCAGGGAAGCTGGAAGTACCCTCACTAAAAACGCCGGGACAATGCTCCACACGTCCCAAACTCTTCTCCCTTCTGGCCCCAAAACTGTGGAATGCACTTCCCGTTGCAATCAGAACTGCAGCATCACTCCCGATCTTCCGCCGTAGTTTGAAAACCCACCTTTTCAGACTCCACCATGGCCCATAGCACTTACCCTACCCCCTTAGACAGCACTTTTTAGACTTAGATAGCATTTGAAACAGACTTATAGCATGTCAGCACAATAATTGCATTGTATGTAGTCATAGTTCTTCATAGTATATATGTACCGCATAGTATAATATATATGTATAGTTTATATGTATAGTGTCATTATATAGATATGTTCTAGTTATAGTTTATATGTATAGTGTCATTATATAGATATGTTCTAGTTACGTTCTTAGCTTACACATGTTTCTTGATAAATGCATTTTATATATGTGATGTATTCCCATGCTTTTTTGTTCTTGCTTAATGTAAGTCGCTCTGGATTAAGAGCGTCTGCTAAAATGCCTAAATTGTAAATTGTAGAAAACAGAAACATTACTGTTCAATATACTGGTATGAGAAAACAGAAACATTTCTGTTCAATATACTGCTATATTATAGACAGACTGTATGAGAAAACAGAAACATTTCTGTTCAATATACTGCTATATTATAGACAGACTGTATGAGAAAACAGAAACATTTCTGTTCAATATACTGCTATATTATAGACAGACTGTATGAGAAACAACATGCATGCAGGCTGATGTTCGCAGCATACCTGTGGGTTAGGGTTAACCCTAACCCTAACCCAGCATACCTGTGGGTTAGGGTTAGGGTTAACCCTAACCCTAACCCAGCATACCTGTGGGTTATGGTTAGGGTTAACCCTAACCCAGCATACCTGTGGTGTGGTGTGGTGCGGTGTGGTGCTGATGTTCGCAGCATACCTGTGGCCATGTGCTTTTTCTGCATAGCTTCTTCTGGTTGCTGGGCCATGGCTAAATGTCAATCACATCAGAATCTGAAATAATAATACATGCAGCGATTTATTTTATAAATATACAAATATGCACTATGAATTACTGTGAAGTTCCTCTTTGAACAATATTTATTAATCAATATCTAGTGTGGCATCTTTGACCGAATACACAAAAAGGGAATTACAAACTATTGTTTAGCACAACTAAACAACGAGTAAGCACACAGACCAATAATAATAATAATAATAATAATAAAGAAACCCGATATTCAGTCAAGGCAAGAAGGCCACAAGACTGCAGCCCAGCCGACCGGCACTCTAGCCATATGGATCACATGACGCCCGTCGGCCATATGGATCACATGACGCCCGTCGGCCATATGGATCACATGACGCCCGTCGCTCGTATCACTCTAGCCATATGGATCACATGACGCCCGTCGGCCATATGGATCACATGCCGCCCGTCGGCCATATGGATCACATGACGCCCGTCGGCCATATGGATCACATGACGCCCGTCGGCCATATGGATCACATGACGCCCGTCGGCCATATGGATCACATGACGCCCGTCGGCCATATGGATCACATGACGCCCGTCGCTCGTATCACTCTAGCCATATGGATCACATGACGCCCGTCGGCCATATGGATCACATGACGCCCGGCGGCCATATGGATCACATGACGCCCGTCGCTCGTATCATGAGCGTCGTGGCGGAACTAACACCTGTTTTACGCACTTGCTCCATTCACAATGTTAACGTATAAATGTTGAGATTTCAAATATATCGGTGGCCATTTTGGGAGTTGAAAGCATAAAAATACCGGATCAAATGGCCGGTGATTGGATTAAAATGCTTTTTATTAGGGATGTCCCAATACACTTTTTTCGTTTCCGATCCGATTCCGATACCACAATTTCTGTGTTAGCCGATACCGATACCAGAGAATAATATTTATAATAATACAAAAAATATATATATCTTATTTTGAAGTCCACCGACCGTGAATAGTGTTTATAGCCATCTATCTATATATCTCGTGTTGTGTTAATAGCAGACTCCTCACTCAAATGTGCACTTGCAGTTTGGGCAACTCCAAAGCAAACTCCACATGTCCGAACATTTTATTTACCTGCCATAGTGTCAACCCCTTACCCCTGTGTGGGATCACTGGTTAGACTGGCATAGTGTCGACCCCTTACCCCTGTGTGGGATCACTGGTTAGACTGGCATAGTGTCGACCCCTTACCCCTGTGTGGGATCACTGGTTAGACTGGCATAGTGTCGACCCCTTACCCCTGTGTGGGATCGCTGGTTAGACTGGCATAGTGTCAACCCCTTACCCCTGTGTGGGATCACTGGTTAGACTGGCATAGTGTCAACCCCTTCCTTACCCCTGTGTGGGATCACTGGTTAGACTGGCATAGTGTCAACCCCTTCCTTACCCCTGTGTGGGATCGCTGGTTAGACTGGCATAGTGTCAACCCCTTACCCCTGTGTGGGATCGCTGGTTAGACTGGCATAGTGTCAACCCCTTACCCCTGTGTGGGATCACTGGTTAGACTGGCATAGTGTCGACCCCTTACCCCTGTGTGGGATCACTGGTTAGACTGGCATAGTGTCGACCCCTTACCCCTGTGTGGGATCGCTGGTTAGACTGGCATAGTGTCAACCCCTTACCCCTGTGTGGGATCACTGGTTAGACTGGCATAGTGTCAACCCCTTCCTTACCCCTGTGTGGGATCGCTGGTTAGACTGGCATAGTGTCGACCCCTTACCCCTGTGTGGGATCCCTGGTTAGACTGGCATAGTATCAACCCCTTACCCCTGTGTGGGATCACTGGTTAGACTGGCATAGTGTCAACCCCTTACCCCTGTGTGGGATCACTGGTTAGACTGGCATAGTGTCAACCCCTTACCCCTGTGTGGGATCGCTGGTTAGACTGGCATAGTGTCGACCCCTTACCCCTGTGTGGGATCACTGGTTAGACTGGCATAGTGTCGACCCCTTACCCCTGTGTGGGATCACTGGTTAGACTGGCATGTGTGTGTGTGAGTGAGTGTGTGAGTGTGAGTGTGAGTGTGAGTGTGAGTGTGAGTGTGAGTGAGTGAGTGAGTGAGTGAGTGAGAGAGAGAGAGACACACACACACACACACACACACACACACACACACACACACACACACACACACACACACACACACACACACACACACACACACACACACACACACACACACACACACACACACACACACACACACACACACACACACACACACACACACACACACACACACACACACACACACACACACACACACACACAAGCTCTATGGGGGAGACGCAGAGACAGAGAAATATTTAAAACCATCCTGTCTCGCTCTAGCGCACGGACGCACGTATAGAGAAAGAGCCAATGGTGACAACTTCAAGAGTAGCCTGCCCTACATGCAAGCCATTTATAATGTTAAAGATGGAGTGCCACAATTTTTTTCCACCCTAAAACATGATCATCAGGTATTATTATAATATAAGGGGGAAGAACTTTTTCCAAAAAGTGTACAGTATTTGTTAAAATTATGCTTTTATGTGCACGCCCACCAGTTCATTAAGTATGCCTGGTTTGCCTAACTTGAACGTGAACTTGACGCTGACGTCGGTTGGTCGGACATTCCGCTAAAAGCTGCGCCAGCTCTCATGGTCGTGTAGCCTACGGCTTGCGTAGATGTATTAAGAAGGCTTTAGTCTTCATGCTGAATCAATTAAAAGTCCCCAAACCTCAGATAAAATATGTAGGCTGCATGTGTCCCCATGTCAGCAGATAAAGAAATGATAGCTTATATAAAAGCCAAGTATCACTTGTATGCCTAAATGCATGCATTCTAGAGGCAGGTTAGCCTAGAGTCCCATACAGAAACTGCCCCCGAGACCGACACCTTTTTATTTATTTATTAGGATATTTCTAGCATGCGCGATTGCGCTGCTCACTCGGCAGCCTTCTACTCGCAGTGCAACGCGTTGTGAGCTTGTAGATCGGCTCTCACGGACTCGCGCTGCATGTTAAAAAACAAACTCACAATTATAATAAGAACATATACTTATCTGCATTCTGCACTGTACGAATCCAACGTTGTTTAGTGTAGTAATGTCTGCAGTATAGGCCTATTTAAATTGTTTCGTTATGGAGCTCCTTTGAGTCAGTCTGACTGTCGGTGTGTGTGTGTGTGTGTGTGTGTGTGTGTGGGTGTGTGTGTGTGGGGGGGGGGGAATTAGCCCTATATAAAAAATAGAAGACCACATTAGCCTATTTGAATGAATGGCATCAGCGTGTTTGAAAGTCGGCCAGTCATATCATAGTTTTAAGCCAGCTCACCTCCACTCGCGCTTGTTCACAAACATGACGGACAGACAGACAAGAAAGGCTGTTGATGATGATTATTATTACCACTGTAACTCGCTGATCAGCATGTTGACAGAGACTCAGCCAATTAAAGTTTCACGTAGGCCTAAATGCCTTTGCTGCAAGCACCTATCTGCCTCCATTTGCGTCGTGGTATTAATTTATAATATGTATATTGATCACATGCGGACGCCACACAGAATAGCCAACTCTTACCTGCAGCTGAGGAAACATACAACGTAGTTGGATCGGATGAAATATAGCCTTAAGTCCAAATCCCACAAGAAAAAGAATATGTCCTGTGTCCATGCATGTCCATATATTTGCTTTCCAAATCCGACAGTGCAGGGCAGGGAATCAATCACCACAGTAGACTAATCAATAGGGCCTTTTATCATTGCCGAGTTTTAATATAGCATTTGGTCGTGTGGTGAACAGTACAAATTAACTTCTCTCATTATGTGAAAGTAACTGTAACATCAGTTAACTTATTAACGTTCTGACATTTAACAAGGAGTGAAGCAATGCGTGCCAAGTTGGCAAGTTTTGTTTAATTATATACATATAACTCGCGCTGTTTGCTTGAAGATCTGTCCGTGCAGAGACCCGCCTGTCAAAATTAACTGCTCTACAAGCTCATCGCGGCTGTTGTATATAATTTAAAACTTGGGAATCCTCTGTGCAGTCTATGATGACGTATTTCGATATTTCCTGTTGCCTTATATGGTCGTGGATGTTCCATCAAACCAGGCGAATCGCTTGGAAAAAATGCGGAAAGGATACACTCGGCGATACGCACAAATGAAGTGATTACACCTGGTTCCCTGAATAACACGGGACTGAGTCAAAGTGTTGTGTGTAAACTCCACCTCAATGGACAGAACTTACTGAGTCAAAGTGTTGTGTGTAAACTCCACCTCAATGGACAGAACTCACCGAGTCTAAATGTTGTGTGTAAACTCCACCTCAATGGACAGAACTTACTGATTCAAAGTGTTGTGTGTAAACTCCACCTCATGGACAGAACTCACTGAGTCAAAGTGTTGTGTGTAAACTCCACCTCAATGGACAGAACTTACTGAGTCAAAGTGTTGTGTGTAAACTCCACCTCAATGGACAGAACTTACTGAGTCAAAGTGTTGTGTGTAAACTCCACCTCAATGGACAGAACTTACTGAGTCAAAGTGTTGTGTGTAAACTCCACCTCAATGGACAGAACTTACTGAGTCAAAGTGTTGTGTGTAAACTCCACCTCAATGGACAGAACTTACTGAGTCAAAGTGTTGTGTGTAAACTCCACCTCAATGGACAGAACTTACTGATTCAAAGTGTTGTGTGTAAACTCCACCTCAATGGACAGAACTTACTGAGTCAAAGTGTTGTGTGTAAACTCCACCTCAATGGACAGCAAAGATCTGCAATAGATGATCTCTTAGTTTACTTCCTTGACAGTGAACTTGGTCTGACAGCAAAGAGCGTCTCAAATGAAACAACCTTTAAGAAGAAAGAGAGAGAGAGAGAGAGAGAGAGAGAGAGAGAGAGAGAGAGAGAGAGAGAGAGAGAGAGAGAGAGAGAGAGAGGAGGGAGGTGATCATGTTATTTAAGTGATAATATTTGGTTAAAACATAAAGTTGTATGAATGTAGTGACCATCAGGCTCAGCTCTGTCAGCACGGTAGGTTATATGTTGGTGTGACGAGTGGGAAACTGAGGTTCAATCCCAGCTCGACGCAAATCACTTGACTTTGTGCCTCTCAAGACTAACCGACAATATGTGGACACATACATGAAGAAATACATACTAGCGAGTAACGGTACATTTAAACAGTAGCGAGTTTTAGGGGGGCCCAGGGGGCACGCCCTCCCCCCCCCCCTCGTGGCCCCCAAAGAATACAAACATGTACTTGTCTTGCATATTTAGTTGTTTTTTTTGTTTGGCCCCTGCAAGCCCGACACCTTTTTATTTATTTATTAGGATATTTCTAGCATGCGCGATTGCGCTGCCCACTTGACAGCTTTCTACTCGCAGTGCAACGCGTTGTGAGCTTGTAGATCGGCTCTCGCGGACTCGCGCTGCATGTTAAAAAACTAACTCACAATTATAATAAGAACATACACTTATCTGCATTCTGCACTGTACGAATCCAACGTTGTTTAGTGTAGTAATGCCTGCAGTATAGGCCTATTTAAATTGTTACGGAGCTTCTTTGGCGGGTCTCTGCACGGACAGATCTTCAAGCAAACAGCGCGAGTTATAGTCAGCTCTGATAAAAAAAAGTATCGGATATCTATTTTACCTCTGCAGGCGAGTGTGCAATTGTTTTTATAACCTTGCAGTGCATTCATCAGTAAGGGCTTTTATCATTGCCGAGTTGTAATATAGCATTTGGTCGTGTGGTGAACAGTACAAATTAACTTCTTTCTCATTATGTGAAAGTAACTGTAACATTAGTTAACTTATTAACGTTCTGACATTTAACAAGGAGTGAAGCAATGCGTGCCAAGTTGGCAAGTTTTGTTTAATTATATACATATAACTCGCGCTGTTTGCTTGAAGATCTGTCCGTGCAGAGACCCGCCTGTCAAAATTAACTGCTCTACAAGCTCATCGCGGCTGTTGTATATAATTTAAAGCCCGGTGCAGGCTATGATGACGTATTTCGATATTTCCTGTTGCCTTATATGGTGTGGGATGGGCGTGGATGTTCCATTTAACCAGGCGACACCAGGCGAATCGCTTGGGAAAAATACGGAAAGGCTACACTCTGCGATCCGCACAAATTAAGTGATTACACCAGCTTCCCTGAATAACACGGGAGCAAATCGCAGCGTGATCGGACAGAGAAATACGATGATATTTAGTATCTGTATATGCTTCCATTACACTGTGGCGTATTTCTTCTTTGTGAATGAGGACCAGTGGGCCTCATTCACAACGGCGTTTACGCTCATAAAGTGACGTTACGTAAGCGGAGCGTGAGCGGACAGGCATTTACGTGGATTACCACATTACGTGGGAATTCATGAACTTGACGGTGAAGTTGTTTGGTTGGAAACTCCGCTAAAAAATGCGCCTGCTCAGAGGTGCCGTAGATTTATTCAGAAGGCTTTAGTCTTCATGCTGAATCAATTAAAAGTCCCCAAATCTCAGATAAAATATGTAGGCATGTGTCCAAAACATTGGTCAGCACATAAAAAAATGATAGCTTATATAAAAGCCAAGTATCACTTGTATGCCTAAATGCAATGCATTCTAGAGGCAGGTTAGCCTAGAGTCCCATACAGAAACTGCCCCCGAGCCCGACACCTTTTTATTTATTTATTAGGATATTTTTAGCATGCGCGATTGCGCTGCTCACTTGACAGCTTTCTACTCGCAGTGCAACGCGTTGTGAGCTTGTAGATCGGCTCTCGCGGACTCGCGCTGCATGTTAAAAAACAAACTCACAATTATAATAAGAACATACACTTATCTGCATTCTGCACTGTACGAATCCAACGTTGTTTATAGTAGTAATGCCTGCAGGCTGCAGTAGGACTATTGAAATTGTTTTGTTACGGAGCAGAACAGATGATTTCTATGGTTCACAGACATGCCGGTCTGACAGACAGACAGCAGTCACGAGGGCTAATTAGCCCTATAAAAAAATAGAAGTCCACATTATTGCATCAGCGCGTGCAATTCGTCCAGTCATAGTTTTAAGCCAGTGCACCTTAATTAATTTATAATATGGGGAACTTATAGCTAGGCTGTAGGCTACTACATTGATCTCATCATGAGATCAATCAAGTTTGGTGGCAAATGTCCCGCGAATCATTTTAATATGACGACATCGTGAAATGAACCTGCACTTAGGCTGACAAAAATCGGATACCGGTATCTATTTTACCTCTGCAGGCGAGTGTGCAATTGTTCTTTTATTCTTTTTATATAACCCTGCAGTGCATTCATCAGTAAGGGCTTTTATCATTGCCGAGTTGTAATATAGCATTTGGTCGTGTGGTGAACAGTACAAATTCACTTTCTCATTATGTGAAAGTAACTGTAACATCAGTTAACTTATTAACGTTCTGACATTTAACAAGGAGTGAAGCAATGCGTGTCAAGTTGGCAAATTTTGTTTATAATTATATACATAAGACATACACACTTTAGAAACAAGACCAAATAAACAACTACACTTTAGAAACAAGACCAAATAAACAACTACACTTTAGAAACAAGACCAAATAAACTACACTTTAGAAACAAGACCAAATAATGAACTACAATTAGTTTAGAAACACGACCAAATAAACAACTACACTTTAGAAACAAGACCAAATAAACAACTACACTTTAGAAACAAGACCAAATAAACAACTACACTTTAGAAACAAGACCAAATAAACAACTACACTTTAGAAACAAGACCAAATAAACAACTACACTTTAGAAACAAGACCAAATAAACAACTACACTTTAGAAACAAGACCAAATAAACAACTACACTTTAGAAACAAGACCAAATAAACAACTACACTTTAGAAACAAGACCAAATAAACAACTACACTTTAGAAACAAGACCAAATAAACAACTACACTTTAGAAACAAGACCAAATAAACAACTACACTTAGTTTAGAAACCAGACCAAATAAACAACTACACTTTAGAAACAAGACCAAATAAACAACTACACTTTAGAAACAAGACCAAATAAACAACTACACTTTAGAAACAAGACCAAATAAACAACTACACTTTAGAAACAAGACCAAATAAACAACTACACTTTAGAAACAAGACCAAATAAACAACTACACTTTAGAAACAAGACCAAATAAACAACTACACTTTAGAAACAAGACCAAATAAACAACTACACTTTAGAAACAAGACCAAATAAACAACTACACTTTAGAAACAAGACCAAATAAACAACTACACTTTAGAAACAAGACCAAATAAACAACTACACTTTAGAAACAAGACCAAATAAACAACTACACTTTAGAAACAAGACCAAATAAACAACTACACTTAGTTTAGAAACCAGACCAAATAAACAACTACACTTTAGAAACAAGACCAAATAAACAACTACACTTTAGAAACAAGACCAAATAAACAACTACACTTTAGAAACAAGACCAAATAAACAACTACACTTTAGAAACAAGACCAAATAAACAACTACACTTTAGAAACAAGACCAAATAAACAACTACACTTTAGAAACAAGACCAAATAAACAACTACACTTAGTTTAGAAACCAGACCAAATAAACAACTACACTTTAGAAACAAGACCAAATAAACAACTACACTTTAGAAACAAGACCAAATAAACAACTACACTTTAGAAACAAGACCAAATAAACAACTACACTTTAGAAACAAGACCAAATAAACAACTACACTTTAGAAACAAGACCAAATAAACAACTACACTTTAGAAACAAGACCAAATAAACAACTACACTTTAGAAACAAGACCAAATAAACAACTACACTTTAGAAACAAGACCAAATAAACAACTACACTTTAGAAACAAGACCAAATAAACAACTACACTTTAGAAACAAGACCAAATAAACAACTACACTTTAGAAACAAGACCAAATAAACAACTACACTTTAGAAACAAGACCAAATAAACAACTACACTTTAGAAACAAGACCAAATAAACAACTACACTTTAGAAACAAGACCAAATAAACTACACTTTAGAAACCAGACCAAATAAACAACTACACTTTAGAAACCAAGACCAAATAAACAACTACACTTTAGAAACAAGACCAAATAAACAACTACACTTTAGAAACAAGACCAAATAAACAACTACACTTTAGAAACAAGACCAAATAAACAACTACACTTTAGAAACAAGACCAAATAAACAACTACACTTTAGAAACAAGACCAAATAAACAACTACACTTTAGAAACAAGACCAAATAAACAACTACACTTTAGAAACAAGACCAAATAAACAACTACACTTTAGAAACCAGACCAAATAAACAACTACACTTTAGAAACAAGACCAAATAAACAACTACACTTTAGAAACAAGACCAAATAAACAACTACACTTTAGAAACAAGACCAAATAAACAACTACACTTTAGAAACAAGACCAAATAAACAACTACACTTTAGAAACAAGACCAAATAAACAACTACACTTTAGAAACAAGACCAAATAAACAACTACGACTTTAGAAACAAGACCAAATAAACAACTACACTTTAGAAACAAGACCAAATAAACAACTACACTTTAGAAACAAGACCAAATAAACAACTACACTTTAGAAACAAGACCAAATAAACAACTACACTTTAGAAACAAGACCAAATAAACAACTACACTTTAGAAACAAGACCAAATAAACAACTACACTTTAGAAAACAAAGACCAAATAAACAACTACACTTTAGAAACAAAGACCAAATAAACAACAACTACACTTTAGAAACAAGACCAAATAAACAACTACACTTTAGAAACAAGACCAAATAAACAACTACACTTTAGAAACAAGACCAAATAAACTACACTTAGTTTAGAAACCAGACCAAATAAACAACTACACTTTAGAAACAAGACCAAATAAACAACTACACTTTAGAAACAAGACCAAATAAACAACTACACTTTAGAAACAAGACCAAATAAACAACTACACTTTAGAAACAAGACCAAATAAACAACTACACTTTAGAAACAAGACCAAATAAACAACTACACTTTAGAAACAAGACCAAATAAACAACTACACTTTAGAAACAAGACCAAATAAAACTACACTTTAGAAACAAGACCAAATAAACTACACTTTAGAAACAAGACCAAATAAAGAACTACACTTAGTTTAGAAACCAGACCAAATAAACAACTACACTTTAGAAACAAGACCAAATAAACAACTACACTTTAGAAACAAGACCAAATAAACAACTACACTTTAGAAACAAGACCAAATAAACAACTACACTTTAGAAACAAGACCAAATAAACAACTACACTTTAGAAACAAGACCAAATAAACAACTACACTTTAGAAACAAGACCAAATAAACAACTACACTTTAGAAACAAGACCAAATAAACTACACTTTAGAAACAAGACCAAATAAAGAACTACACTTAGTTTAGAAACCAGACCAAATAAACAACTACACTTTAGAAACACGACCAAATAAACAACTACACTTTAGAAACAAGACCAAATAAACAACTACACTTTAGAAACAAGACCAAATAAACAACTACACTTTAGAAACAAGACCAAATAAACAACTACACTTTAGAAACAAGACCAAATAAACAACTACACTTTAGAAACAAGACCAAATAAACAACTACACTTTAGAAACAAGACCAAATAAACAACTACACTTTAGAAACAAGACCAAATAAACAACTACACTTTAGAAACAAGACCAAATAAACAACTACACATTAGAAACAAGACCAAATAAACAACTACACTTTAGAAACGAGACCAAATAAACAACTACACTTTAGAAACAAGACCAAATAAACAACTACACTTTAGAAACAAGACCAAATAAACAACTACACTTTAGAAACAAGACCAAATAAACAAACAACTACACTTTAGAAACAAGACCAAATAAACAACTACACTTTAGAAACAAGACCAAATAAACAACTACACTTTAGAAACAAGACCAAATAAACAACTACACTTTAGAAACAAGACCAAATAAACAACTACACTTTAGAAACAAGACCAAATAAACAACTACACTTTAGAAACAAGACCAAATAAACAACTACACTTTAGAAACAAGACCAAATAAACAACTACACTTTAGAAACAAGACCAAATAAACAACTACACTTTAGAAACAAGACCAAATAAACAACTACACTTAGTTTAGAAACCAGACCAAATAAACAACTACACTTTAGAAACAAGACCAAATAAACAACTACACATTAGAAACAAGACCAAATAAACAACTACACTTTAGAAACGAGACCAAATAAACAACTACACTTTAGAAACAAGACCAAATAAACAACTACACTTTAGAAACAAGACCAAATAAACAACTACACTTTAGAAACAAGACCAAATAAACAACTACACTTTAGAAACAAGACCAAATAAACAACTACACTTTAGAAACAAGACCAAATAAACAACTACACTTTAGAACAGGGGTGGGCAACTGGCCACCCCCACCTTCACTTAATGCGGCCCGCATTGTAGTGGCTTAATTCACACCATGAACAATAAAAACTTAAAAGGCCACTAAAGGCACCGGGCAGCGAATCTTACGCAGTGGTATAGGGAATGAGACCATTGTCCAGTCAGTGGTCTAGGGAATGAGACCATTGTCCAGTCAGTGGTCTAGGGAATGAGACCATTGTCCAGTCAGTGGTCTAGGGAATGAGACCATTGTCCAGTCAGTGGTCTAGGGAATGAGACCATTGTCCAGTCAGTGGTCTAGGGAATGAGGCCATTGTCCAGTCAGTGGTCTAGGGAATGAGACCATTGTCCAGTCAGTGGTCTAGGGAATGAGGCCATTGTCCAGTCAGTGGTCTAGGGAATGAGACCATTGTCCGGTGCTCACTGACTACCTGACCCTGACCCGGTGCTCACTGACTAACTGTGTGTGCTCACTGACTACCTGACCCTGAGCTCACTGACTACCTGTGTGTGCTCACTTGATTAAGTAAACTCAGCTGTGCCCCCAGAATTGCCCATCACCTTCAAAATAAAAGCATTAGCTGTAACAGAAATAATGGCTGTAAACAAACTAAAACAAAATAATAAATGCATTAAATATAGGCTATAGCAGAAATACTGAAATGCTAAATAGCAAATTACTGCATAGGAAATTACTGAATAGCTCCCACACGCATGTCAATATCAGAATACTGATATAGTATTGATTTCAATTCAGCTTTTACAATTCCTTTGATTAGGCTACTTCATGACTAGTATTAAATGACTAGTACTTAATGACTAGTATTAAAATGTTTGTCTTTTTGTGTCCAATGTAGTTAACAGTGTTAACAGTTCATAAAGTTAACATAACTATAACTAAATGCATTTGAAATTCAATATAAAGGTTACTTTTCAGGATACCAATAGTATAGTAAAATAGTAAAATATTTTTCAGGTTTTCAATTCAAATATAGCAAAAAATAGCTGATCTACAAGCTCAAAATGTGTCGCAATGTGTTTTGTGCTTGTAGATCGGCTATTTTTGCTACGACAGTAATATGCACTGTGGCCCCTCTGGTGTGAGTGTGGAAACGTATTGGCCCTCGCCATCGTCATATAGTTGCCCACCCCTGCTTTAGAAACAAGTCCAAATAAACAACTACACTTTAGAAACAAGACAAAACTAGAAAAAGTGCCCTTCTGGGCACAGGTCTCCACCAGGAGGATAGGATTGTGTGTGATGTTTGGCAAAATGTTTAGGAGTAATATAAATGTGTGTGTGTGTGTGTGTGTGTGTGTGTGTGTGTGTGTGACGCGACTTGGCCTGTTGTAGCGCCACCATGAGGCTGATTTGAAAACTTTCAAGTGGCATTTCTTCCTCAGCCTAGTAGTAGGAATAGGCATGCACAGTTTCACCGCAATCGGACGCTGCGTTGCGGAGTTGTGGCAATTTGTACAAAACGGGTACAAAACGGGCTACTCCTGAAAACTTTAGAAGCCAATCGTAGGCAATCAGGATGGATAATTATGAGAAATCAAACAAATCACATGATCACATGACTATGGAGAGCATGTGTACCAATTTGCGTGAAATTTGAAAAAAATCTGAAGGAGTAATAATTAGAAAATGTGTTTTACATATGTCGGCCTCCTGGTGGCGGTAAAAAGAGCAGATGTGAAAAATTCCAGGCAAAGGTTTATCCTTGGCCTCTAGGGAGTGTGCATACATGGTTTTACACAGATCGGTGCAGTTATAGGTAAAACACAAATCGGCCAGTTATAGCGCCACCATGAGGCTGAGTTGAAAATATTCAAGTGGCATTTCTTCCTCGACCTAGTGGGAATGTGCGTGAAAAATTTCACGGAAATCACACCATGTGTTCATGATTTGCAGCATTTTGTTTGAAACGGAGCACTCCTGCGGACTTTGGAGCTACAGAATGAGCGTAGGGAGAGGGCACATATGGGGCTACTGCTGCTGCTGCTACTACTAATAATATTAAAACACAATTCCTGCCGCCATTAATTAATCCCTCGATTGCGTATTGCCATGGTTTAATCACGCGTGACACTTACTTTGAAGAGCCAAATATCCGTATCGCATTTTACTATGGAACCATTCCGTGTGTGTTGACGAAGCTGGTGCATGTTCTCTCGGTCGGTGGTGGAAAAAGTGGACCGCGAGTATCACAGCGCCTGCTACAGGCCGTTGAAAACGCTTGTCTGGGACAAAGCGTCCTCTGCAATGTCGCTTCTGTGAGATAAAGCCGTCTGAAAACAGAGCCGGCAATGTTAGTGGATGCGCGCGCATTTTCAAAATGGCCGCGCCCATTGAGTCAGAAGCATAACAAAGCTAACAGACGGTAGATTTCGATACGATCGTATTAAAACATGCATTAATGAATACATCGCTGTTAAAACGGCTTTTCCGTTTGCCACAAGATTCTACGTGTTAAAATTCCTATGTTCCCGGCAGGCCTCGTGTTAACATTAGTCTACTAATAATACTATGTATTACTGCTTTCTACTATAACTACATTAGTGACAATGACCAAGTGTTGCGCGTCCATTACTGTGACAATATATAGCTTTTTAACACTTATTTGAACCAAAGATAATCTCTTACTCTACTTTTAATAATAAAAAAGTAAAGCAACGTAAAAGTGAATAAACAGCAACGTTACCTCTGGTTGGGAAAGTTGGCTGGTGTTTATAAAAACAGATTGTAAAGCAGTTTGTCTAGAGTTATAAGGTGTGTCTGCAGTGCAAGTTCCTCCTTTCTTTCTGGTTTCCGACAGACTCTCTGGCCCAACAGGCCTATCTCACAGCCCCCTTTCCACGCCCACTTCCGGTAGATAGAGGTGTCATTTAACATTAGCACTTTTTTTCTCTGGAGAATCTAAGTACAAGCCATTTTAACTTTTAATCGAACCACCCTCCTATCTGTAATATATGTTTTAGATATCCAAAACCACGTTTATCCTAGTCAAAACTGCATTCTCACTAGTAATAATTGTAATTAAAGATATCCATAGTAACATTCTTGCCAAAAAAAAAAAAAAAAAAAAACATTTTTTTGCCTCCACAGTGTCCTCACTGTCCCCCCAGTGCCTCCACAGTGTCTCATCAATTTTTGGGACAGAGTAAAAAAAAAAAAAAATCCTGCTTGGGGCGCCAGATTGCTCAGGACCGGCCCTTTTCTACAATGACATTCCTCCTATCAACAACTGTCATTTCAGATATCCATAACCTCATTCGTCCTAGGAGGAATGACGTCACGTTTCCCATTCATGCGTATGGGGCTTTTAGTTTCAGATATCTGTAACTGCATTCTGGATATCTAGAATCAACATTCTGGATATCTACAATTGAATTCTTACTAGGAGAAACTACTATTTCTGATATCCACAATGCAATTCTTACTAGGACAATCTGCCATTTCAGATATCCAAAATTACATTTGTACTAGTCATAATTTGAATTGTGGATATCCATGATTAGATTTCTATTAGTCACAATGCATTTTTGGATATACAAAATGTAATTATGGATGTCTGGAATGTTTTCTTTTAATTTTGGATATCTGAAATGGTAGTTTCTTCTTGTAAGAATTGCATTGTAGATATCTGAAATGGTAGTTTATCCTAGTAAGAATTCAATTGTAGATATCCATAATGTGGATTTTAGATATCCAGAATGCAATTATGGATATCTGAAACTAAAAGCCCAATACACATGAATGGAAAAAGTGATGTCATTTATCCTAGGAAGAATGAGGTTATGGATATCTGAAATGGCAATTCTGGATAGGAAGAAGTCATTGTGGATATCTTAAATTACAGTTTTGGATAGGAGGAATGCCATTGTGGATATCTGAAACGTTAGTTTTGACTAGGAAGAACTGAATTACAGATATCTGGAATACATATCCAGTCTAGCTATTAAAGGTTAAAACGGCTTGCATGTGTATTAGTTTCAGATATCTATAACTGCTTTCTGGATATCTAAAATCCACATTATGGATATCTACAATGAATTCTTACTAGGATAAACTACCATTTCAAATATCTACAATACAATTCGTACTAGGAGAAACTACCATTTAATATATCTACAATGAATTCTTACTAGGATAAACTACCATTTCAGATATCCAAAATTATAAAAACATTCTAGACATCCATAACTACGTTTTGTATATCCAAAAATACATTGTGACTAGTAGAAATCTAATTATGGATATCCACAATTCATATTATGACTAGTACAAATGTAATTTTGGATATCTGAAATGGCAGATTGTCCTAGTAAGAATTACATTGTAGATATCTGAAATAGTAGTTTCTCCTAGTAAGAATTCAATAGAGCACCGAAGTCTGACGTCACTTTCAGTAGAGGGCACCAACACACAGGTTTGTGTATTTTTTTATTGTCTCCACCAGGCCGAAGG
This sequence comes from Electrona antarctica, assembly GCF_951216825.1. Taxonomy (NCBI): domain Eukaryota; kingdom Metazoa; phylum Chordata; class Actinopteri; order Myctophiformes; family Myctophidae; genus Electrona; species Electrona antarctica. The sequence goes on from NW_027637574.1 coordinate 45,244, forward strand.
CATGGGGAGAGAGTATGTTTTGCACTCCGTCCGTCCGTCCGTGTGTGTGTCCGTCCGTCCGTCCGTCCGTCCTTCCGTCTGTGAACAGCTAATCTCCGGCACCGTTAACCCACACATTTTGCACACACACTCCCTGGATGCCAACGATGAACCTCTGCCCCAAAATTTCCAGAACGGCCTGTTATAGCGCCACCAGGAGTCGGCTTTGTGAAAAACAAGTTTTTGGACAGTACACCTACAGATTTTGTCCAAACATCACGCAAATTGGTACACAGTCTCTCTAGAGCCATTCAACGAAACGGGTCTTTCAGATTTCTCAGACTCCATCCTGATTGGCTAAGATTGGCTTCCAAAGTTCGCAGGAGTGCTCAGTTTCAAACAAAATGCTGCAAATCATGAACACATCGTGTGATTTCCGTGAAATTGTGCACGCACATTCCCACTAGGCAGAGGAAGAAATGCCACATGAACATTTTCAACTTAGCCTCATGGTGGCGCTATAACTGGCCGAAAAGTGTTTTTACCTCTAACTGCACGGATCTGTGGATAACTTATGCCAACTCCCTAGAGGCCAAGGAAAAACCGTTGCCTGGAATTTTTCACATCTGCTCTTTATAGCGCCACCAGGAGGCCGACATATGTAAAACACATTTTCTAATATTACTCCTTCAGATTTTAACCAAATTTCACGCAAATCGGTACACATGCTCTTCATAGTCATGTGATCAAGACGGGTTTGTTTGATTTCTCATAATCCACCCTCATTGGCTACGATTGGCTTCTAAACTTTTCAGGAGTAGCCTGCTTTGTACAAATCGCCACAACTACTCAACGCCGCGTCCGATTGTGGTGAAACTGTTCATGCATATTCCCACTAGGCTTTGGAAGAAATGCCACTTGACAGTTTTCAAATCAGCCTCATGGTGGCACTACAACAGGCCAAGCCACACACACACACACATTTATATTGCTCCAAAACATTTTGCCAAACATCACACACACACTCCTATCCTCCTGGTGGAGACCTGTGCCCAGAAGGGCACTTTTTCTAGTTTGTATTGAAATCTCCATAGGGCGATTTTATGTCGCTTCATATAAGAACTGTGTTTGAAAAATAAACCGACCACCCCGGCCTTTCTGTCAGGGGAGTGGCTGTGCGTCGTTAATGATGTCCATTCATATTTGATACAGCCAGTTTCTGGAGAAAATGGAATTAATGTGGCCGCAAAAGCCTTGAAACTACATATGAATGCAATGTCGCTGAGCATATACGTCACGCCCAGCTGTCAACATATTGCGTTCCTGAGATTCCTCGTTGACGTAAGCTCAGCTGGTGGTGACTCGACTCGTACTAACCACGATACATTATATATCAATAAAATAAAAATAAAAATAAACGTAATTAACGTTCAGTTTCTGTTGTGCGACGGGCTGCGGGCAGAAGCAGCAAACCCGGAAATGTAGGCTCTGGGTTGTTTGGCTCGTTTCTAACGCTTATTTTGTTACTCTTTGGGTATATTTGTACATTTCCACCTTCAGTCGATGCTTCATATCCATATGAGTGAAAAGGGGTGATCGGTTTATTTTTCAAACACAGTTCTTATATGAGGCGATCTAAAATCCCCCTATGGAGATTACAATGTTTATTAAAAAAAATCACACCCGTGTGAACTGAGTGGTGTAAGGTCTTATATAGCCTGATCAGCTGTGGTCTGACGTAATGTCTGACGTAATGAAATCACACCCGGGTGAACTGGGTGACCGTAGCAACCATTCTAATTTTTTGAGCACAGACAGACAGACACGTAAACTAACAAAGCCAGTCATAGGAGTGGTTTACACCACTCAAAAATACACAAACCTAGGGACTGGCGCCCTCTACTGAAGTAGAGGGCAGTGACGTCAGGACTTCGGTACTCTATTGTAGATATCCAGAATGTTGATTCTAGATATCCAGAATGCAGTTACAGATATCTGAAACTAAAAGCCCCATACACATGAATGGGAAACGTGACGTCATTCCTCCTAGGAAGAATGAGGTTATGGATATCTGAAATGACAGTTGTTGATAGGAGGAATGTCATTGTAGATATCCAAAATGTTTATTGTTACTAGGAAGAACTGAATTCTAGATATCTTGAAATACAATTTCTACTAGTAAGAATGTTACTATGGATATCTTTAATTACAATTATTACAAGTGAGAATGCAGTTTTGACTAGGAGAAATCTAAAACATATATTACAGACAGGAGCGTGGTTCGATTAAAAGTTAAAGCGTCTTGCCATAAGGATCAACATATGGAATGTCAGAACAGGTTCTGACTATCCATATACTACTATTGGTGACATGTCACTGACATCAGGGATCTCCATATATGGGCTTATTATGACATATATCCATATATGGAGATCTAAGGGTTTGAGGTCAGATGTAGAGTTGCTGGCCAATATTGATGACATCAGGGATCTCCATATATGGGCTTAACTGTGACAGCAGGTCGCATTTACTATGACATCAGGGGTATCCATCTCTGATGATGTCATGTGATGTCACGATGACCTGGGGGGCTTGCCTGGGGTGACCAACCAACACACACACACACACACACACACACACACACACACACACACCACACACACACACACACACACACACACACACACACACACACACACACACACACACACTGACGGGAAATGCTAGATTCCACAGTTAAAGTATTTTGAATATCTTGGATATCCAGGCCTACTTGTTACAGTACTGTTCTACATAGTGCTAGGGATGTCCTGATACACTTTTTTCGTTTCTAATCCGATTTCTGTGTTAGCCTTAGCCGATACCGATACCGAATACCGATACCAGAGAATAATATTTTATATAATACAAAAAGAAAGAAATATCTTATTTTGAAGACCCGGGAATATAGCTATCTAGCTATATATCTCGTGTGGGTTTATAACTTATAAACATTTGAGTGATAATATTATCACTCAAATGTGCACTTGCAGTTTGGGCAACTCCAAAGCAAACTCCACATGCCCCAACATTTTTGAGTGGTGCAACCACTCCCTTACGGAGCTATGTGTGTGGCTGGCTGGCTGGGTAGCTGGCTGGCTGGGTGCGTCTGAGCACGAAACCAGCATGGTTGTTTTTCACCACCTGTGCGCTACCTAACACACACACAAACACACACGCACATATTAACTGTGTATATGATGATTTCGGGTGTACAGTACAGTACAGTGACAGTAGAGTACAGTACAGTAGAGGGTACAGTAGAGGGACCCCCACACAGTAACTCTGTCATTTCTCAACCGTTTCGGACGTGGGGCGGCTCTCTGGAACCGGGCCGGCACCCTGGGTGCGTTCCTGTGGGTCTGGACACATGCAGAGTTGCACCACTCACTTCACACAGGTGTGATTTTTTTAACCTGCCATAGTGTTGACCCCTTACCCCTGTGTGGGATCGGTGGTTGGACTGGCATAGTGTCGCCCTCTTACCCCTGTGTCGGATCGCTGGTTAGACTGGCATAGTGTCAACCCCTTACCCCTGTGTGGGATCTGTGGTTAGACTGGCATAGCGTCAACCCCTTACCCCTATGTGGGATTGCTGGTTAGACTGGCATGGCATAGTGTCGACCCCTTACCCCTGTGTGGGATCGCTGGTTAGACTGGCATAGTGTCAACCCCTTACCCCTGTGTGGGATCGCTGGTTAGACTGGCATATTCACCGATACCGATATGACCCGATATGACAAATAAGGGCCGATCCGATACTTTTCTGATACCGATACAGTATCGGGACATCTGATTGTTGATTGATTTAAATATTTATTAACAGTTTGCAGAATTACAGTACATTTCAAGCACACACTCAATACAAAGACTGTTAACTGTGAGTGGACGACCCAATTAAGCATTACACTTGTTTACAAGAGGGTCCACCTTGTTCAATTCATCAAAATCTCTACAACATAGCAAACTTGCAGCTACAGATGAAATCTATTAGTAGTATAGGAGGCTATAGGAGGCTATAGGAGGCTATAGGAGGCTATAGGAGGCTATAGGAGGCTATAGGAGGATATAGGAGGCTATAGGAGGCTATAGGAGGCTATAGGAGGCTATAGCCTGCAGTCTAATCTATTAGTAGTATAGGAGGCTATAGGAGGCTATAGGAGGCTATAGGAGGCTATAGGAGGCTATAGGAGGCTATAGGAGGCTATAGGAGGCTATAGGAGGCTATAGGAGGATATAGGAGGATATAGGAGGATATAGGAGGCTATAGCCTGCAGTCTAATCTATTAGTAGTATAGGAGGCTATAGGAGGCTATAGGAGGCTATAGGAGGCTATAGGAGGCTATAGGAGGCTATAGGAGGCTATAGGAGGCTATAGGAGGCTATAGGAGGATATAGGAGGATATAGGAGGCTATAGCCTGCAGTCTAATCTATTAGTAGTATAGGAGGCTATAGGAGGCTATAGGAGGCTATAGGAGGCTATAGGAGGCTATAGGAGGCTATAGGAGGCTATAGGAGGCTATAGGAGGCTATAGCCTGCAGTCTAATCTATTAGTAGTATAGGAGGCTATAGGAGGATATAGGAGGCTATAGGAGGCTATAGGAGGCTATAGGAGGCTATAGGAGGCTATAGGAGGCTATAGGAGGATATAGGAGGCTATAGCCTGCAGTCTAATCTATTAGTAGTATAGGAGGCTATAGGAGGCTATAGGAGGATATAGGAGGCTATAGGAGGCTATAGGAGGCTATAGGAGGATATAGAGGCTATAGGAGGCTATAGGAGGCTATAGGAGGCTATAGGAGGCTATAGGAGGCTATAGGAGGCTATAGGAGGCTATAGCCTGCAGTCTAATCTATTAGTAGTATAGGAGGCTATAGGAGGCTATAGGAGGATATAGGAGGCTATAGGAGGCTATAGGAGGCTATAGGAGGCTATAGGAGGCTATAGCCTGCAGTCTAATCTATTAGTAGTATAGGAGGCTATAGGAGGCTATAGGAGGATATAGAGGCTATAGGAGGCTATAGGAGGCTATAGGAGGCTATAGGAGGCTATAGGAGGCTATAGGAGGCTATAGGAGGATATAGGAGGCTATAGGAGGCTATAGGAGGCTATAGGAGGATATAGGAGGATATAGGAGGCTATAGGAGGCTATAGGAGGATATAGGAGGCTATAGGAGGCTATAGGAGGCTATAGGAGGCTATAGCCTGCAGTCTAATCTATTAGTAGTATAGGAGGCTATAGGAGGCTATAGGAGGATATAGGAGGCTATAGGAGGCTATAGGAGGCTATAGGAGGCTATAGGAGGCTATAGGAGGCTATAGGAGGCTATAGGAGGCTATAATAGGAGGCTATAGGAGGCTATAGGAGGCTATAGCCTGCAGTCTAATCTATTAGTAGTATAGGAGGCTATAGGAGGCTATAGGAGGCTATAGGAGGCTATAGGAGGCTATAGGAGGATATAGGAGGCTATAGGAGGCTATAGGAGGCTATAGGAGGCTATAGGAGGCTATAGGAGGCTATAGGAGGCTATAGGAGGCTATAATAGGAGGCTATAGCCTGCAGTCTAATCTATTAGTAGTATAGGAGGCTATAGGAGGCTATAGGAGGATATAGGAGGCTATAGGAGGCTATAGGAGGCTATAGGAGGCTATAGGAGGCTATAGGAGGCTATAGGAGGCTGTAGGAGGCTATAGGAGGCTATAGGAGGCTATAGGAGGCTATAGGAGGCTATAGGAGGCTATAGCCTGCAGTCTAATCTATTAGTAGTATAGGAGGCTATAGGAGGCTATAGGAGGATATAGAGGCTATAGGAGGCTATAGGAGGCTATAGGAGGCTATAGGAGGCTATAGGAGGCTATAGGAGGCTATAGGAGGATATAGGAGGCTATAGGAGGCTATAGGAGGATATAGGAGGCTATAGGAGGCTATAGGAGGCTATAGGAGGCTATAGCCTGCAGTCTAATCTATTAGTAGTATAGGAGGCTATAGGAGGCTATAGGAGGCTATAGGAGGCTATAGGAGGCTATAGGAGGCTATAGGAGGCTATAGGAGGCTATAGGAGGCTATAGCCTGCAGTCTAAACTATTAGTAGTATAGGAGGCTATAGGAGGCTATAGGAGGCTATAGGAGGCTATAGGAGGCTATAATAGGAGGCTATAGGAGGCTATAGGAGGCTATAGCCTGCAGTCTAATCTATTAGTAGTATAGGAGGCTATAGGAGGCTATAGGAGGATATAGGAGGCTATAGGAGGCTATAGGAGGCTATAGGAGGCTATAGGAGGATATAGGAGGCTATAGGAGGCTATAGGAGGCTATAGGAGGCTATAGGAGGCTATAGGAGGCTATAGGAGGCTATAATAGGAGGCTATAGCCTGCAGTCTAATCTATTAGTAGTATAGGAGGCTATAGGAGGCTATAGGAGGCTATAGGAGGATATAGGAGGCTATAGGAGGCTATAGGAGGCTATAGGAGGCTATAGGAGGCTATAGGAGGCTATAGCCTGCAGTCTAAACTATTAGTAGTATAGGAGGCTATAGGAGGCTATAGGAGGCTATAGGAGGATATAGGAGGCTATAGGAGGCTATAGGAGGCTATAGGAGGCTATAGGAGGCTATAGGAGGCTATAGGAGGCTGTAGGAGGCTATAGGAGGCTATAGGAGGCTATAGGAGGCTATAGCCTGCAGTCTAATCTATTAGTAGTATAGGAGGCTATAGGAGGCTATAGGAGGCTATAGGAGGCTATAGGAGGATATAGGAGGATATAGGAGGCTATAGGAGGCTATAGGAGGCTATAGGAGGCTATAGGAGGCTATAGCCTGCAGTCTAATCTATTAGTAGTATAGGAGGCTATAGGAGGCTATAGGAGGATATAGGAGGCTATAGGAGGCTATAGGAGGCTATAGGAGGCTATAGGAGGCTATAGGAGGATATAGGAGGCTATAGGAGGCTATAGGAGGCTATAGGAGGATATAGGAGGCTATAGGAGGCTATAGGAGGCTATAGGAGGCTATAGGAGGCTATAGCCTGCAGTCTAATCTATTAGTAGTATAGGAGGCTATAGGAGGATATAGGAGGCTATAGGAGGCTATAGGAGGCTATAGGAGGCTATAGGAGGCTATAGGAGGCTATAGGAGGCTATAGCCTGCAGTCTAATCTATTAGTAGTATAGGAGGCTATAGGAGGCTATAGGAGGCTATAGGAGGCTATAGGAGGCTATAGGAGGCTATAGCCTGCAGTCTAATCTATTAGTAGTATAGGAGGCTATAGGAGGCTATAGGAGGATATAGGAGGCTATAGGAGGCTATAGGAGGATATAGGAGGCTATAGCCTCCTATAGCCTGCAGTCTTATTCGTGCACAGAATGGGGTGAAAGAGAAACTAAACTGAAAGCACTTGTGGTTTAACTGTACTTTTTGGTGAGGCATATTCTGAGGAAGGAAGCAGAAGCATGCTACCTAGCTGTTTCATTCTATGCATCAGAGCATGAGGAGGAAGGAAGCAGAAGCATGCTACCTAGCTGTTTCATTCTGTGCATCAGAGCATGAGGAGGAAGGAAGCAGAAGCATGCTACCTAGCTGTTTCATTCTATGCATCAGAGCATGAGGAAGGAAGCAGAAGCATGCTACCTAGCTGTTTCATTCTATGCATCAGAGCATGAGGAGGAAGGAAGCAGAAGCATGCTACCTAGCTGTTTCATTCTATGCATCAGAGCATGAGGAAGGAAGCAGAAGCATGCTACCTAGCTGTTTCATTCTGTGCATCAGAGCATGAGGAAGGAAGCAGAAGCATGCTATACCTACAGTAGCTGTTTCGTTCCTTCACATCACATTCGATTCACACTTCACTCACAGGTCACCATAACACAGCACTTGGTTCCCAAACATTTTCATGTCAAGGACCCCCAAATTGACACTAATTAGCCCCGAGGACCCCCCATTTGAAAATGTATGCCAGGGACCCCCCATTAAGAGAACATCTTTACGGCTCTGGCAGTGACGCTCGGCCATTTTCATTTCAAGGACCCCCCAGTTTGACATGCATTAATCTATACGGACCCCCCAATTTAATGGCATTTATATCTCTGGTGAATCTACTTTATATTGTAAAATCAATGTTAATTTAACTCTGAGAGTGTATACAAATGGAACCAAATGTTCACTCTCAGAGTTACAGACCCATATAAGGGTCCATTTGGTTTCAAACTATCATTTAGCTGGGGTCCCCCCTGGAACTCCCTCAAGGACCCCTGCTGGGGGTCCCCGGACCCCACTTTGGGGAACCACTGCCATAACATGCACAGCTTCACGCCGCCTGCAGTCTGGTCTAGTCTGGCACTAGGAGGAGCAACGGCGGGCTGTGATTGGACGAGCCGAGCAGCTCACGTGATCGTGTGTGCAACAGGCTGGTGTGAGAGTTGTTCTCAGTCACATGATGATGATTCCCTGGCTGGTTACATAGTGTCAAAGGCACTATGGCTCAACGGTGGCCGCTTCCAACGGCTCCCCTAGTTTATTACACCTCTGCTGTCAGATAGAGATCTGATCATCCTCGAAAGGCTTTTAATACAAGGTCTGTTTTTAATGTTTTATTATTTTATTATATTGATTTGTTCGCTGCAAACAAAGTGAAGGAGGAGGAGGGTCGAGGGTCGCATCGCTGCCGCTATAATCTTCTCCAACTTGCTGCCATCGATCATCGAGGTAGGATTGTTTATAAATATCGTTATCAATAACTATTAACTACTGACTACACACAGTGTCGATGGATCCGTGTCATGTCGGATGGTTCGTGACAACAGTGTCTTGTTTTATAAACGTTTTTAAAGCACTTTGAATCTTCCGTCCTTATTATGGGGCATGTCGTTCTGCTCAGAGTCGAGAACAGTCACATTGGTCCAGATTTTTAGAGCTTTACTTTTTTCGCCGTCTGACGAAGTAAGTTATCTATCCTGGCTAGTTAGTGGTGGGCTGTGATTATTATTTATGCTTATATGAATTCCTGACAATTCTTTTCGCTTTTCTTTCTTTCTTTCTTTCTTTCTTTGCTTGGCTGTTTTGCATTTTTATAAAATGTGATGTGATGTCATCATGTGCTGCTAGTGTTTTCTCAAGCTATAGTACCCTAGACATGTTTCTTCTTCTAGATGAGCAATTCATCTCCTTTCCTTAACCCTAAGAAACCACCTGACATCTCCTTTCCTTAACCCTAAGCCAGCAGCAGGTGACTGACAACCACCTGACATCTTAGCCGCAATTTGCAACTCTAGATTTTTTTATAATGGGATGAATCTAGAGTTGCAATACCCTCCATTGACTCCCCACTCATCATTTTGCGTTTGCGATCTGCTCGTCTTAAACGACGTTAAACTCACCAACATTGCAGCTGTAGTCCAAGCTTGAATTATTCTCTTTCAATCTGCAAAGCTTGTTTTTCATAAAAATCCCCCGTAGACATGTTATGAGCTACTTTCTGTCAAGAAGAAGAAATGTTGGAGTTTGGAAGCGCTCGTTTGTATTAAGGGGTCGCGCTGCTGCCTCCTGCATTATGTGCAAATGCGAATCAGATGCATGCAGGGACGTTCAGTGACTTACGACGAGCGCTTCCAAACTCCAGCACTTAGAAAAATAATCACTTGCACATAATTTCTTGACAGAAAGTAGCTCATAACATGTCTACGGGGGATTTTTATGAAAAACAAGCTTTGCAGATTGAAAGAGAATAATTCAAGCTTGGACTACAGCTGCAATGATGGTGAGTTTAACGTCGTTTAAGACAAGCAGATCGCAAACGCAAAATGATGAGTGGGAAGTCAATGGAGGGTATTGCAACTCTAGATTCATCCCATTATAAAAAAATCTAGAGTTGCAAATTGCGGCTACTGACATCTCCTTTCCTTAACCCTAAGCTAGCAGCAGGTGACTGACAACCACCTGACATCTCCTTTCCTTAACCCTAAGCCAGCAGCAGGTGACTGACAACCACCTGACATCTCCTTTCCTTTGTTGTATTACAATGTAGGCATTTATCAGACGCTCTTAATCCAGAGCGATTTACATTAAGCAAGATTCACAAAAAGCATGGCAACACATCACATACATAAGAAGTACTTATGAATGCGTATTAAGCTGAGGACGTAACAGTGGAATATATAATGAAACTATACATATAATGAAACTATACATATAAACTTCATAATATATATATATATATATATATATATACTGGTGTGTATGTGTGTGTGTGTATATATATATATATATATATGCAATTCTAGTGCTGTCTACGTAACATGCTATAAGTCTGTATCAAATGCTATCCAAGTCTACATAAAGTGCTATCTAAGGGGGTAGGGTAAGTGCTACGGGCCATGATGGAGTCTGAAAAGGTGGGTTTTCAGACTACGGCGGAAGATTGGGAGTGAGGCTGCAGTTCTGACTGTAATGGGAAGTGCATTCCATAGTTTTGGAGCCAGAAGAGAGAAGAGTTTGGGACGTGTGGAGCGTTGTCCCGGTGTTTTTAGTGAAGGTACTTCCAGCTTTCCCTGCATTGGCTGATCTGAGTGAGCGGGAGGGTTTGTAGGGTTCGATCAGACTTGCAAGATATGGGGGAGCCATAACTTTGGTTGCTTTGAATGCCAGCATCAGAGTTTTGTCCTCTGTGCGGGCAGCGACCGGGAGCCAATGGAGGGAGCGGAGAAGGGGGGAGACATGTGAGAATTTTGGCTGGTTGAAGCATAGATATATATATATATATATATATATATATATAAGAAGAAAGCTAGATGGCTCACCCGCGCTGCTGGCCAATGAGAGCGACGTTGCTACTTTCTGGCCTTGCCAGCCCATTCATCCAAACAGAAAAGCGTGTCCTGATGGGGAAAATCATGCATGTGCATACTCTCTATTCTCAGGTTCTGTGGACTAACTTCATCATCCTCCTCGCTGCCAGCACCACCAGCCAGCCGTCATGTCTCTAGAACGGACTCCTCTCCTCCACTACCGCCTCTCCACCAGCGTCAACGAGTCGGCCGAACATCGGCACCCGGCGTCCCGCCAGGCCATGGAGCAGCAGCCGGCCGCCAACGCTACGCTGAGCCCCGGGAGGCGATCGGGGGGCGGCGGGGGTGGCGCCGGCGGGGGGGCGACGCATCAGAGCAGACAGCAGCAGCAGCAGCAGCAGCAGCAGCAGAAGCTGTCCACCTTCTTCGGCGTGGTCATCCCCACGCTGCTGTCCATGTTCAGCGTGGTGGTCTTCCTGAGGATCGGTGAGTTGTCCATGAGTGACCACTGCTGACCAGCGGTGGAAAAATATCTAACCCATTTAAGGCCCGACGTCGAAATAAAATAAAAACGTTCGCTCTGAAAGAATATATATTCAAAGATTTGTGCGAATCGTGACATCGAAATTTAAAAAAATAAATGTAAATGTCCTTTTTTCTGAAAAACCTCGTGTTTCTATATCAGTGGTGCTCAATATTTCATGTCAACGACCCCAAAAGTTATATGTAATATGCCTCCGAACCCCCCACCTGAAAATAATGTTGTTCCAGGGACCCCCCCCCCCCCCCCCCCCCCCAGAAGCAAAGATTTGAGGTAAAAACGTTCAGCTCTGAAAGAATATATTCAAAGATTTGAGGCACATTTTCACGATTTTTCAGAAATAGCAGACCTACAAGTTCGTAGCGCGCCACTCGGTGGCGCGCTATGAGCTATTGTGGCAGCGGTGGCCGAACGGATTGCGGAGCGGTCTTGATACCGGAAGGTCGCCAGTTCGAATCAGCGGTCCGACACGTTACAATTACCCCCGCTGAAGTGCCCTTGAGCAAGGCATTGCACCACTACCATGAAATGTTCTATGAGCAGGGTCTGGCTGTAAACAAGTTATTGAGCTTAGCCCAGATACCCTGGGTAAATATAGTAACTTTGCTTTGCTTTAGCTTGTAGAGCTGCTATTTTTCAATAGCTAAAGTATAACATAATGCTTAAAAACACCAACAGGGGTTCCCGCTCTGAATGGGTTAATCACAGGCCAGATTTGAGAAGCTCTTTTACTAGTAAAAATCACACCCGTGTGAACTGAGTGGTGTAAGGTTTTATATAGCATGATCAGCTGTGGTCTGACGTAATGTCTGACGTAATGAAATAAGGTAAGGTATTATGTAGCCTGATCAGCTCTGATCTGACGTAATGAAATCACACCCGGATGTGATTTCACAACTGGCTTTTTCTGTGCAGAGAAAATGACCATGGTTGCTACGGTCATCCAGTTCACCCGGGTGTGATTTAATTACGTCAGAAATTATTTTGAACATAGCAACCATGCTCATTTTTTTCTGCACACAAAAGCCAGTTGTAGGAGTGGTTTACACCACTCAAAAAGGGAAGCAGGAAATCCCTCTCTGGCTGCTTCTAAAGATGGGTCCTTTAATATGTCGGCTTCACTCCAGAATAACAGTTAATTTGTGGAAGAACAGTAGCTTCCCTTCATTCTTCATTGTTTTGTTTTCAGGTAGTGGTGAGAGCTTTGACACTATGGCGCTATAGTGGGGTCATGGGGTGAAACAACAGGCTTTCTATAAGCTCAAGACTCTCTGATGTGGAAAGAAGACACACAAGTGTCATAGTCTCGAATAGTTTTCATTTAGTTTTGGTCACTTGGAATGTTTTAGTGTTAGTCTAGTTTTAGTCGACTAAATCTACAGTTGATTTAGTCGAACAAAATGTATTTTGGCGGTGCCTTGATGCCGCCGTAATGACTGTTTTTTCACTTGCTGAAAATAGCAGATCTACAAGCCCACAACGCGTCGCGCTGCGACGCGTTGTGGGCTTGTAGATCGGCTATTTTCAGCATGCAACTAATTGTAAAATGAGGATAGTGGATCTCTCGTCCACTAGTCCCTTCCTAACATTTTAGTCCAGTTTTTATTTGTTGACGAAATTGTCAGTATATTTAGTCTTAGTTTTAGTCACCATCGCATAGTTTTCATTTAATTTCCATGTAGTTTTTAGTCGACGAAAACAACACTGCAAGGAATCAAGCAGGCCCTTAGTGTGTAGTGAAGATCTAATGGAGTCAGACCCATATGTGGCCAAATGTGACGGAGGGGCTGCCATTGGATTTCTTTTGAATTTTCGTTTTTTTTTTACGTCATATGAAAGCAGGGAATCATAGGAGTGGCGCGCTATGAGCTTGTAGGTCTGCTATTTTTGAAAAGTCGTAAAAAAATGTGGTGCAAATCTTTGAATATATATATATTTCCGAGCGAACATTTTTAACTAAAATATTGGCTTCTGGGTGGGGGGGGTCCCTGGAACAACATATTTTGAGATGGGGGGGTCCGTGGCCCAATAGAGATAATTCTGGGGGTCCTTGACATGAAAAAGGTTGAGCACCACGGACATAGAAACATGGGTTTTTCAGAAAAATGTCCAAAATGGGTTAAGCGATTTCCAATTGGCGCCGTGCCCGGCGCTCCCCCAGAAGAAGGCCTTCCCTCAGCGCCGTGCCCGGGAGGGAAGGCCTTCCCTCAGCGCCGTGCCCGGCGCTCCCCCAGAAGAAGGCCTTCCCTCAGCGCCGTGCCCGGGAGGGAAGGCCTTCCCTCAGCGCCGTGCCCGGCGCTCCCCCAGAAGAAGGCCTTCCCTCTTTCCCCTCGCAGCGGCAGCTCCAGTTAATGGCGTCCACATGACGCTCAGACTCGAGGTGGCAGCGTGTCTAGGAAGCCATTGATTAGAAATACTCCGGAATGACTGAGGAATCCACACACAACACAAGCAGCCTTTCACATGCACAGTGCACGGCCATTTAGTCTCTCTTTCATGCTTTCCCCCGTGTGTGTGTGTGTGTGTGTGTGTGTGTGTGTGTGTGTGTGTGTGTGTGTGTGTGTGTGTGTGTGTGTGTGTGTGTGTGTGTGTGTGTGTGTGTGTGTGTGTGTGTGTGTGTGTGTGTGTGTGTGTGTGTGTGTGTGTGTGTGTGTGTGTGTGTGTGTGTGAGTGTCTGAGATGCTGTTGCCCCCCACCCCAATGTCTCGTGAGAGGTCAGCTGGTGTGGCGGTACACACACACACACACACACGCTACCAGTGACTGTTTGTGGGCCGTCCGGGAGCTACATTTAGAAAATAGAAGTAGTGTTTTTTTTATTGGGGACATGAAACCGATATAAAAACTGTAAAGTCAAACACAGAGGGCGTGTTAATGAGTGTGTACAATTACATTAACGACCAATAGCGTCCATTTGGTCACAGCCAGGCAGCTGTCAGACTTTCAACCTTTTTTCCGATTTTTTTTTAAATTTAAGCTGTATGAAATACATTAATATAGTGGTTGCGACTGTATTAATTGATTGCCCGAGTCCCGTGGTGGGAGTTCTGCTCTGGTTTTGGTGAAATAATAAGTAGTTCCGGTCGTTTGTGTGGGGTGCACTGGGGGCCACGCAGTAAAAGTAAATTCATCCACAAAACTAACGTAATTTGTATTCTTGACCTATTTAAAAAATTTCGTTCAACTTTGACCCCTCCAGTCACGTGGACATTTTTTTTGGGCGTAGTGATATGGACACAAAAAACATAGTTCTGTGTGATAGAGGGGTCAAAAATGAACAAAAGTTGCACTAATATTTTAGAAACAATACAAATGGCGTTAGTTTTGTGGATTAATTTACTTTTAATGCGTGGCCCCCTGTGTCCCCCCCAAAAATATAGATTAAAAAATAATAATAATGTTTTTAGCTCGTCTTAACGTCCCTGGCACTTAATTAATGGTAAATATTTCATACAGCTTAAAGGAGAATTCCATGCTAGAAGGCTTTCTTACCTTTCTTTGTAGTTGTTACGTCCCCACCAAAGAGGTCCAGGTGTTTTTTTGTGCAAAAGCTCCTTATTGGCTATTTCCCCTAATATAAGCCCTAAATGAATTGAATTGAATTGATTTTTTTTTTGTACATCCTCTCTTCATAATGTAAATAATATCCCAAGCGGCACACTTTACTACTTATTTAGATGGAAATAAGCGAATTATGATATATATGATATATGACAATAAAGAATTGCACACATTTTCACGACTTTTCAAACAAATGGCAGATCTACACACTCGTATAGCGCGGCACTCGGTGCCGCGCTATACGAGTGTGTAGATCTGCTTGTAGATCTGCCATTTTTTCAACAGCTAAAAGTCTAAAATAATGTTTAAAGTGGTTAAAAGCTCTCTAAGCGACACAGATGTGTTCCCCGTCTTAAATGGTTTAAATATGTTGCTACTGTAGCGCGTGACGAGGAGTGGTTTAAATATGTTGCTACTGTAGCGCGTGACGAGGAGTGGTTTAAATATGTTGCTACTGTAGCGTGTGACGAGGAGTGGTTTAAATATGTTGCTACTGTAGCGCGTGGCGAGGAATGGTTTAAATATGTTGCTACTGTAGCGTGTGACGAGGAGTGGTTTAAATATGTTGCTACTGTAGCGCGTGGCGAGGAATGGTTTAAATATGTTGCTACTGTAGCGCGTGGCGAGGAATGGTTTAAATATGTTGCTACTGTAGCGTGTGACGAGGAATGGTTTAAATATGTTGCTACTGTAGCGCGTGACGAGGAGTGGTTTAACTCTTAGCCTGCCGCCATTAATTAATCCCTCGATTGCGTATTGCCATGGTTTAATCACGCGTGACACTTACTTTGAAGAGCCACATATCCGTATCGCATTTTACTATGAAACCATTCCGTGTGTGTTGACGAAGCTGGTGCTCGTTCTCTCGGTCGGTGGTGGAAAAAGTGGACCGCGAGTATCACAGCGCCTGCTACAGGCCGTTGAAAACGCTTGTCTGGGACAAAGCGTCCTCTGCAATGTCGCTTCTGTGAGATAAAGCCGTCTGAAAACAGAGCCGGCAATGTTAGTGGATGTGCGCGCATTTTCAAAATGGCCGCGCCCATTGTGTCAGAAGCATAACAAAGCTAACGGACGGTAGATTTCGATACGATCGTATTAAAACATGCATTAATGAATACATCGCTGTTAAAACGGCTTTTCCGTTTGTGGCAGGCTACAAGATTCTACGTGTTAATATTCCTATGTTCCTGGCGGGTAAACGATTAAATATGTTACTACTGTAGCGTGTGACGAGGAGTGGTTTAAATATGTTGCTACTGTAGCGCGTGGCGAGGAATGGTTTAAATATGTTGCTACTGTAGCGCGTGACGAGGAGTGGTTTAAATATGTTGCTACTGTAGCGTGTGACGAGGAGTGGTTTAAATATGTTGCTACTGTAGCGTGTGACGAGGAGTGGTTTAAATATGTTGCTACTGTAGCGTGTGACGAGGAGTGGTTTAAATATGTTGCTACTGTAGCGCGTGGCGAGGAGTGGTTTAAATATGTTGCTACTGTAGCGCGTGGCGAGGAATGGTTTAAATATGTTGCTACTGTAGCGCGTGGCGAGGAATGGTTTAAATATGTTGCTACTGTAGCGCGTGACGAGGAGTGGTTTAAATATGTTGCTACTGTAGCGCGTGACGAGGAGTGGTTTAAATATGTTGCTACTGTAGCGTGTGACGAGGAATGGTTTAAATATGTTGCTACTGTAGCGTGTGACGAGGAGTGGTTTAAATATGTTGCTACTGTAGCGTGTGACGAGGAGTGGTTTAAATATGTTGCTACTGTAGCGCGTGGCGAGGAATGGTTTAAATATGTTGCTACTGTAGCGTGTGACGAGGAGTGGTTTAAATATGTTGCTACTGTAGCGTGTGACGAGGAATGGTTTAAATATGTTGCTACTGTAGCGCGTGGCGAGGAATGGTTTAAATATGTTGCTACTGTAGCGCGTGACGAGGAGTGGTTTAAATATGTTGCTACTGTAGCGTGTGACGAGGAATGGTTTAAATATGTTGCTACTGTAGCGCGTGACGAGGAATGCTTTAAATATGTTGCTACTGTAGCGCGTGACGAGGAATGCTTTAAATATGTTGCTACTGTAGCGTGTGACGAGGAATGCTGTGCCTTACGATTCGTTACGTTGTGTCCGCACACTGAGTTCATCTTATCAAACCCTTTTAACCCCTTCTGGGTGGGAACCCCTCCCTTTTGGTGTTTTAAGCATTATGTTATGCTTTAGCTATTGGAAAATAGCAGATCTACAAGCTCGTGGCGCGGCACCGAGTGCCGCGCTACGAGATCTGTAGATCTGCTATTTTCCAATAGCTAAAGTATAACATAATGCTTAGTTAAAACACCTAAAGGGGTTCCCGCCCAGAATGGGTTAATGCCCTATAGTACAAATATAGTATCCATGTTTGTTTGATGCTTGTTTTATCGTTGATATGAAAGAACTGCATGTCCATGTGTTACTGTTAACGACGGCACTGTATCATTAAATGGGCTGCATTTCTATGGTGCCTTTTTGTAGTACAAAGCATTGCATTCACCACCACTCAGCAACAGGGAAGCCACTGGAATCCTCATGTGTGTGTTGTATCTTACAGCTGACAGTACAGGGCCTGCCTGTTGGTGGTTGGTTGCTGGCAGGGCCTGCCTGTTGGTGGTTGGTTGCTGGCAGGGCATGCCTGTTGGTGGTTGGTTGCTGGCAGGGCATGCCTGTTGGTGGTTGGTTGCTGGCAGGGCATGCCTGTTGGTGGTTGGTTCAGCTGGCAGGGCCTGCCTGTTGGTGGTTGGTTCAGCTGGCAGGGCCTGCCTGTTGGTGGTTGGTTGTTGGTTGCTGTCAGGGCCTGCCTCTGATACCCAAGTGGAGGCACGCATTGCTGCTTGTCTGGCTGACATCTCGGCGTGGATGTCGACAAACCACCTGAAGCTCAACCTGGACAAGACCGAGCTGATGTTCCTCCCGGGGAAGGGCTGTCCGCACCGAGACATGGCCATCACCATTGATAATGCTGTGGTGACCTCAACTCGGACTGCGAAAAATCTGGGTGTGACCCTGGACGATCAACTGACGTTCTCGGCAAACATCGCATCAGTGACAAGGTCCTGCAGATTCCTCCTCTACAACATCAGGAGGATTCGCCCCTTCCTCACAGAGAAGGCAGCCCAGGTGCTCATCCAGGCTCTCGTCATCTCCCGCCTGGACTACTGCAACTCCCTCCTTGCTGGTGCTCCGGCATCTGCCATCAGACCTCTGGAGCTTGTTCAGAAAGCTGCGGCTCGTCTGGTGTTCAACCGCCCCAAGTTCTCCCACACAACCATCCTTCTCCGTTCTCTACACTGGCTCCCCGTAGCGGCCCGCATCCAGTTCAAAACCCTGGTGTTAGCCTATAGGGCAGTGAAAGGAACAGCTCCTTCCTACCTCCGGGCTATGGTCGATGCCTACACCCCTGCCCGACCACTTCGGTCTGCCACCTCGGGGCGACTGATTGCCTCGTCACTCAAGGGTCCTTCTGGCCGATCCACACGGTCACGACTCTTTTCTGTTCTGGCCCCACAGTGGTGGAATGAACTCCCCACTGATGTTAGGACAGCAGAGTCACTGCCCATATTTCGCCGCAGGTTGAAAACCCACCTCTTCAGGAAACACTACCCTTCCTCTCTGCCTGACCTACTTGTTGTTAACTAGTTGTACGAACGCTTGTTTTCTATTGTTGTATTGTTTATTGGATCTTGTTTAGTCGATACACTTAATTGTTTTAGCTCATGCTCATTTGATTTAGCTATTTTGTCTCATCTGGTTAAGGAAATAGGTAGCTGATATATTGCACTTTTACCTTAGCGCTAGGTATACTCTTGGTTGCTTGTTTTTGCAGAAAATGCACTAAAGACTTCTGGTGATTAGTAGTTTTTGTTCCCTACCTATGTTGAATACACTTATTGTAAGTCGCTTTGGATAAAAGCGTCTGCTAAATGACTGTAATGTAATGTAATGTAATGTTGGTTGCTGGCAGGGCCTGCCTGTTGGTGGTTGGTTGCTGGCAGGGCCTGCCTGTTGGTGGTTGGTTGCTGGCAGGGCCTGCCTGTTGGTGGTTGGTTGCTGGCAGGGCCTGCCTGTTGGTGGTTGGTTGCTGGCAGGGCCTGCCTGTTGGTGGTTGGTTGGTCAACCTTATTGAGTACCCGTTATCAATAATCTTTGGGCTTATCAAGCCTGTTATGGAGCATAGCGGCCCATGACGTCATGTTTAAACAATACAAGACAAGAAAATGATCAATAAATAAATAATCACCGTGCACGCTGGCACAAACCATGTCGGTCTAAAAGTGTATTGATACCTGCCAACCAGCGCTGTCTGGGGAAACAACATTATGCTTTTAAAGTCACTGTCTGTACACATATTAACCAGTTAACAGTTCCTCATGTTGTTGTTCCAGGGACGGACCCCAGGGACCACAACAAAGCAGACAAGCTCATAGCGCGGCACAGAGTACCAAGCTACAAGCTTGTAGATCTGCTATTTCTCAATAGCTAAAGTATAACATAATGCATCAAACACCAAAAGGGGTTCCCGCCCAAAATGGAGCCCTGCAACGTTGGTCATATATTGACAATAGTGATACATTGGGAATTACAACCAATGAGGTCTCTATCAAGCTGTAGCACAGATAGCTGATCATTAAACACGTTTGCAATACAAGCCCAAAGGTTGGCCGCTCTTCTTGACATTATTTTTTGTCTTGGAGGGTTTTACGGCTCGTGGCCTGTTGCCAGACTCTATTAGCTTCTACTCAGTTGTCCGTTACTCTTGTGGCTGTCGTGGAGGACAAAGCTGCCAAGGTTGGGATGAGCCAGGAGTGACTACATTTGACTACATTTTTAAATGTTCATGTCATATGAAAGCAGGGAATCATAGCTTCAAATAGATATATTGGTTGTTCAGTTTGACCCACCAGTTTTGGAGATATGGCTTATAGAGTAATGTCTTGCAGAGAAACAGCGAGTTGAGAAAACAGGCTTGAAATTAAGGTTCACTTCTGTGGACTCTAACATTACACCTAGCTACATGTTTAAGCATTTTTTTCACATTTACATGTCTTCTGTGGACTCTAACATTACACCTAGCTACATGTTTAAGCATTTATTTCACATTTACATGTCTTCTGTGGACTCTTAACATTACACCTAGCTACATGTTTAAGCATTTATTTCACATTTACATGTCTTCTGTGGACTCTAACATTACACCTAGCTACATGTTTAAGCATTTATTTCACATTTACATGTCTTCTGTGGTCTCTAACATTACACCTAGCTACATGTTTAAGCATTTATTTCACATTTACATGTCTTCTGTGGACTCTAACATTACACCTAGCTACATGTTTAAGCATTTATTTCACATTTACATGTCTTCTGTGGACTCTAACATTACACCTAGCTACATGTTTAAGCATTTATTTCATATTTACATGTCTTCTGTGGTCTCTAACATTACACCTAGCTACATGTTTAAGCATTTATTTCACATTTACATGTCTTCTGTGGACTCTAACATTACACCTAGCTACATGTTTAAGCATTTATTTCACATTTACATGTCTTCTGTGGACTCTAACATTACACCTAGCTACATGTTTAAGCATTTATTTCACATTTACATGTCTTCTGTGGACTCTAACATTACACCTAGCTACATGTTTAAGCATTTATTTCACATTTACATGTCTTCTGTGGACTCTAACATTACACCTAGCTACATTGCCAACCGTCCCGTAAAATACGGGATCGTACCTTATTTGGCAACTAAAAGACCTGTCCCGTAATGAACCGATACGGGACGCACATAATCCCGTATTTTGGGGTCGTGGAAGAATGACAGCGCGTTATGGTGATTCTCAGTCGCTCGCATGCGGGGCAGCTAATCTGAGCTATGGGAACAGGAGGAATACATGGAACCTGGTGTCTAGAAAGGCGCTAGGCACAGCTCATTGGTAGTACTCTTCATAGGCATGCAGCAGAGCCAATCACTATGCAGTATCGTATCTTAGCAACAATTTCACCACGCTCCGGTTCACAACATTGAAAACACAAATGGATGCTGTTGACAGCCAAAAATCTGATCTACCTCAGAGTCAGAAAGTTCTAGTAGTGAGATTTGCAGTTTGAAAGTGGATATTCAAGCTTTCCCTACAGCTGCAATGTTGGTGAGTTTAATGTCGTTTAATACAAGCAGATCGTAGATGCAAATTGGATGAATGGGGAGTCAATGGATGGTATATGGCAAGTCACTTCATATCATTATAATACATCTAGAGGACTGTGCTGTCATGTGCCAGTTGGCCCTGACAGGGACACATCTAGAGGACTGTGCTGTCATGTGCCAGTTGGCCCTGACAGGGACACATCTAGAGGACTGTGCTGTCATGTTCCAGTTGGCCCTGACAGGGACACATCTAGAGGACTGTGCTGTCATGTGCCAGTTAGCCCTGACAGGGACACATCTAGAGGACTGTGCTGTCATGTGCCAGTTAGCCCTGACAGGGACACATCTAGAGGACTGTGCTGTCATGTGCCAGTTAGCCCTGACAGGGACACATCTAGAGGACTGTGCTGTCATGTGCCAGTTAGCCCTGACAGGGACACATCTAGAGGACTGTGCTGTCATGTGCCAGTTAGCCCTGACAGGGACACATCTAGAGGACTGTGCTGTCATGTGCCAGTTGGCCCTGACAGGGACACATCTAGAGGACTGTGCTGTCATGTGCCAGTTGGCCCTGACAGGGACACATCTAGAGGACTGTGCTGTCATGTGCCAGTTAGCCCTGACAGGGACACATCTAGAGGACTGTGCTGTCATGTGCCAGTTAGCCCTGACAGGGACACATCTAGAGGACTGTGCTGTCATGTGCCAGTTAGCCCTGACAGGGACACATCTAGAGGACTGTGCTGTCATGTGCCAGTTAGCCCTGACAGGGACACATCTAGAGGACTGTGCTGTCATGTGCCAGTTAGCCCTGACAGGGACACATCTAGAGGACTGTGCTGTCATGTGCCAGTTGGCCCTGACAGGGACACATCTAGAGGACTGTGCTGTCATGTGCCAGTTGGCCCTGACAGGGACACATCTAGAGGACTGTGCTGTCATGTGCCAGTTGGCCCTGACAGGGACACAGTTCCTTGTTCATCAAGCAACTCTAGAGCAGTGGTTCCCAACTTTTTCATGTCAAGGACCCCCAAATTGACACTAATGAGCCTGCGGACCCCCATTTGAAAACATAATGCGAAAAAAGAGAAGATCTTTACGGCTCTAGCAGTGATTCTCAACCCGTTTAATTTCAAGGACCCCCAGTTTGTCATGCATTAGGCTACGGACCCCCATTTAATGGCATTTCTACCTCTGGGACCCCCAATTTATATTGTAAAATCAATGTTAATTTAACTCTGAGAGAGTACAAATGGAACCATTTGGACCTGCACTCTCAGAGTTACAGACCCATAAGGGTCCATTTGGTTCCAAACTATCATTTAGCTGGAGACCCCCTGGAACTCACTCAAGGACCCCTGGGGGTCCCCGGACCCCATTTTGGGAACCACTGGCTTAGTAGCTGTAAATGTGAATTTAAACCAGAAGAGTGGGTACTGAGAAGCCTGTATGCTTTGTAAAATGGTCTGAAATAAGGTCAAGTTTATGATTTGAACATTTGACATTTAAGGCTTAATATTTTGTATGCTTTTTGTTAAACCTATACAACCTTATGGCATGAACTATACGTTGGAAGGGGTAGAGCAAAGCTTCAGGTCACTGCAGACTGCAGATTCATTCAGCTTCAGGTCACTGCAGACTGCAGATTCATTCAGCTTCAGGTCACTGCAGACTGCAGATTCATTCAGCTTCAGGTCACTGCAGACTGCAGATTCATTCAGCTTCAGGTCACTGCAGACTGCAGATTCATTCAAAGCTTCAGGTCACTGCAGACTGCAGATTCATTCAGCTTCAGGTCACTGCAGACTGCAGATTCATTCAGCTTCAGGTCACTGCAGAGCAGACTGCAGATTCATTCAGCTTCAGGTCACTGCAGAGCAGACTGCAGATTCATTCAGGCTTCAGGTCACTGCAGACTGCAGATTCATTCAGCTTCAGGTCACTGCAGACTGCAGATTCATTCAGCTTCAGGTCACTGCAGACTGCAGATTCATTCAGCTTCAGGTCACTGCAGACTGCAGATTCATTCAGCTTCAGGTCACTGCAGACTGCAGATTCATTCAAGCTTCAGGTCACTGCAGACTGCAGATTCATTCAAAGCTTCAGGTCACTGCAGACTGCAGATTCATTCAGCTTCAGGTCACTGCAGACTGCAGACTCATTCAGCTTCAGGTCACTGCAGACTGCAGATTCATTCAGGCTTCAGGTCACTGCAGACTGCAGATTCATTCAGCTTCAGGTCACTGCAGACTGCAGATTCATTCAGCTTCAGGTCACTGCAGACTGCAGATTCATTCAGCTTCAGGTCACTGCAGACTGCAGATTCATTCAAGTCATGTATACTTTCAAAATCATACCTTTTTCGTAACATTTAGATTTTGTTTTTTGTCAATTTCATACTGCTAAATGGTCAATGTAATTAAGTACCCCAACACTGAAACCATTAAGATCAACTAAATCATATTATAATGCAAGTAGATGTAATGACTAATATGTATTCATAATACAAATAATGCATACTATATAGCACTTTTACACTCTCAAACAGCTCATAGGCCTACATGTCAATACAGGTCAGGTAGTATTTGATGTTAATTATATAATATTATATTACAATTACAATATTACAACTAGAAATATTGTTCCTGAAGAAACAATGTGGGGTCGCTGGAAGCCAAAAGATTGTACTGTGTTGTTTAATTTAATGTAATTGATTAACGTAATTTAGACCTGAAATTGGGGGGGTTTGACCGGAAATGACCCATTTTTTCTATTAGATTTTCAAATAAGGGACACCAATTTTTGGCAAAGGCAAAGCCGCGCGCCGGTAGCAACGGACGCGCGGGAGGTGTCCCTTATTTGAAAATCTAATAGTTTGCAACCCTACTTCTGTGGACTCTAACATTACACCTATAGCTACATGTTTAAGCATTAATTTCATATTGACATGTCTTCTGTGGTCTCTAACATTACACCTATAGCTACATGTTTAAGCATTTATTTCATATTTACATGTCTTCTGTGGTCTCTAACATTACACCTAGCTACATGTTTAAGCATTTATTTCATATTTACATGTCTTCTGTGGTCTCTAACATTACACCTAGCTACATGTTTAAGCATTTATTTCACATTTACATTACATGTCAATTTCAGCTCTGACATTTATTTCAGACATGCTCTAGTATGTGAAGAGTCTGCATGTGATATTAACTCATTTTGGGGAAAAAAGGGTTTTTCTCCACTGGTGAAAAGCTGGAGGTTGTGCGATGGCAGGCTCTCAGTCAAATCTGGTCACAGGATAATTATAGCCCAAATCGACCACAGACAGACAGTAGTACCCAGTGTGGCGGTGTAGTATCTGTATCTAACCTCTTAACGGACTCTGTTGGATTGTTATGTAATTGTCTCCACCAGGCCGAAGGCATGGGGAGAGAGTATGTTTTGCACTCCGTCCGTCCGTGTGTCCGTCCGTCCGTCCGTCTGTGAACAGCTAATCTCCGGCACCGTTAACCCGGTCGATGCCAAATTGTGCACACACACTCCCTGGATGCCAACGATGAACCTCTGCCCCACAATTTTCAGAACGGCCTGTTATAGCGCCACCAGGAGGCCGCTTTGTGCAAAACAAGTTTTTGGACAGTACACCTACAGATTTTGTCCAAACATCACGCAAATTGGTACACAGTCTCTCTAGAGCCATTCAATGAAACTGGTCTTTCAGATTTCTCAGACTCCATCCTTATTGTCTAAGATTGGCTTCCAAAGTTTGCAGGAGTGCTCAGTTTCAAACAAAATGCTGCAAATCATGAACACATCGTGTGATTTCCGTGAAATTGCGCACGCACATTCCCACTAGGCCGAGGAAGAAATGCCACGTGAACATTTTCAACTCAGCCTCATGGTGGCGCTATAACTGGCCGAAAAGTGTTTTTTCCTCCAACTGCACGGATTTGTGGATAACTTTGTATGCCTACTTCCTAGAGGCCAAGGAAAAACCTTTGCCTGGAATTTTTCACATCTGCTCTTTATAGCGCCACCAGGAGGCCGACATATGTAAAGCACATTTTCTAATATTACTCCTTCAGATGTTATCCAAATTTCACGCAAATCGGTACACATGCTCTCCATAGTCCTGTGATCAAGAGGGGTTTGTTTGATTTCTCATAATCCACCTTACGATTGGCTTCTAAACTTTTCAGGAGTAGCCCGCTTTGTACCCGTTTTGTACAAATCGCCACAACTACTCAACGCAAACTGTGCATGCATATTCCCACTAGGCTGAGGAAGAAATGCCACTTGACAGTTTTCAAATCAGCCTCATGGTGGCGCTACAACAGGCCAAGCCGTGTCACACACACACACACACACACACACACACACACACAAAACATGTTTATATTACTCCTAAACATTTTGCCAAACATCACACACTCCTATCCTCCTGGTGGAGACCTGTGCCCAGAAGGGAACTTTTTCTAGTTATACTTGTACCGCAGGCGAGACGACAATTTACAATTTAGGCATTTATCAGACGCTCTTAATCCAGAGCGATTTACAATAAGCAAGAACAAAAAAGGCAATACATCACATACATAAAAAGTAGTTATCATGAAACATGCGTAAGCTAAGAACGTAACAGTGGAATATCTATATAATGAAAATCTATACTACATATAAACTATACTACATATAAACTATACATACTATACTATACTATACATATATATACTATAAAGTGCTATGACTACATAAAATGCAATTCTAGTGCTGTCTACGTAACATGCTATAAGTCTGTATAAAATGCTATCTAAGTTTACATAAAGTTATATCTAAGGGCTAGGGCAAGTGCTACGGGCCATGGAGTCTGAAAAGGTGGGTTTTCAGTCTACGGCAGAAGATTGGGAGTGAGTGCAGTTCTGACTGCAATGGGAAGTGCATTCCATAGTTTAGATTGAGAGTGAGTCTGTAGTTCTGACTGTAATGGGAAGTGCATTCCATAGTTTAGATTGGGAGTGAGTCTGTAGTTCTGACTGCAATGGGAAGTTCATTCCATAGTTTAGATTGGGTGTGAGTCTGTAGTTCTGACTGCAATGGGAAGTTCATTCCATAGTTTAGATTGGGAGTGAGTCTGTAGTTCTGACTGCAATGGGAAGTTCATTCCATAGTTTAGATTGGGAGTGAGGCTGTAGTTCTGACTGCAATGGGAAGTTCATTCCATAGTTTAGATTGAGAGTGAGTCTGTAGTTCTGACGGCAATGGGAAGTTCATTCCATAGTTTAGATTGGGAGTGAGGCTGTAGTTCTGACTGTAATGGGAAGTTCATTCCATAGTTTAGATTGGGAGTGAGTCTGTAGTTCTGACTGTGATGGGAAGTTCATTCCATAGGTTAGATTGGGAGTGAGTCTGTAGTTCTGACTGCAATGGGAAGTGCATTCCATAGTTTAGATTGAGAGTGAGTCTGTAGTTCTGACTGCAATGGGAAGTGCATTCCATAGTTTAGATTGAGAGTGAGGCTGTAGTTCTGACTGTAATGGGAGTTCATTCCATAGTTTAGATTGGGAGTGAGTCTGTAGTTCTGACTGTGATGGGAAGTGCATTCCATAGTTTAGATTGGGAGTGAGTCTGTAGTTCTGACTGTGATGGGAAGTTCATTCCATAGGTTAGATTGGGAGTGAGTCTGTAGTTCTGACTGCAATGGGAAGTGCATTCCATAGTTTAGATTGAGAGTGAGTCTGTAGTTCTGACTGCAATGGGAAGTGCATTCCATAGTTTAGATTGAGAGTGAGGCTGTAGTTCTGACTGTAATGGGAGTTCATTCCATAGTTTAGATTGAGAGTGAGTCTGTAGTTCTGACTGTGATGGGAAGTGCATTCCATAGTTTAGATTGAGAGTGAGGCTGTAGTTCTGACTGTAATGGCAGTTCATTCCATAGTTTAGATTGAGAGTGAGGCTGTAGTTCTGACTGTAATGGGAGTTCATTCCATAGTTTAGATTGAGAGTGAGTCTGTAGTTCTGACTGTAATGGGAAGTTCATTCCATAGTTTAGATTGAGAGTGAGGCTGTAGTTCTGACTGTAATGGGAAGTGCATTCCATAATTATGGAGCCAGAAGGGAGACGACCGCTTTGGCTTCACGGCTAAAGCGTGGCACTGTATTCCTGCATTCATGCCAGTGGTGATTTCGTCCTTTTCTCCAATACAATGCACACTGCCAGTGTGGAGGTCAAAGGTCCTTTTCTCCAATACAATGCACACTGCCAGTGTGGAGGTCAAAGGTCCTGCTTCACCCAGTCGGTGAATGTGTTTAATGTTTACTGCTGCACTGCTGTCCAAACACTGGGTCGGGACCCATTTGTGGGTCGCGGACCCATTTCTATGGGTCCCCTTACATATTTGTTTCCTACATTTAGTTTTTTGTTAATATTATTATTTCAATACATTTAAAGAAGAAAAAAAATCGCCCATAAAGCTACATTTTTCATGAATTAAAAACAATGTTTTTTTCCTTCTCAGTAATTTCATAAAGAAATAGAATGTTTAGTAGTTATTTTAACTGGTTTGGGCCTGTCGCCTGTGACAAGTCTCTCCCTCTCTCTGTACCTCTCAGTCTCGCTCGGCTGATTCTACAAATGCCTTCTAAAGTGTGTGTGTGTGTGTGTGTGTGTGTGTGTGTGTGTGTGTGTGTGTGTGTGTGTGTGTGTGTGTGTGTGTGTGTGTGTGTGTGTGTGTGTGTGTGTGTGTGTGTGTGTGTGTGTGTGTGTGTGTGTGTGTGTGTGTGTGTGTGTGCAGGTTTCGTGGTGGGGAACTGTGGCCTGTACCAGGCCGTGGCGATGTTCCTGGTGGCGTACTTCATCATCAGCATGACGGTTCTGTCCGTCTGCGCCATCTCTACCAACGGAGCCCTGGACGCTGGGGGGGCGTACTGTATCCACACGCACACACACACACCTGTTAGGCATGCACCCACGCACGGACGTGTGCATTGTGAATATACCTATTCACAGACGTCACACCCTCACCTTGTATCACACTTAAAATAGCTATAAGCAATAATGTCAACATTTTTTTTTTTTTATACTTGATTTTTTATTCTTTTGTTTTTGAGAATAGGCAGGTTATCTCGGGCATCACAGTTCAATATATATATATGTTACATTTCAGTTATTATTTGTTCTACAAGTCATCAACGTCCTATATACTAAGGAGGCTTCAGTCCTTCACAAAGTTCTCAGATGATCGGTAAAGTCCATGTTTTTTACACATCGTTATGTCGTAGATTCATTTCCAGTATTATCATCAAGATGAACCGACTTTCATGTGTAACTGGAAAGAAAAGTTTTAACAGTAATATCATTAGCAACAAACGTTACATCAACAGCAATAATAACATGAGCAATTACTGAAAGCCAAACAAATACACAAACATCAGTTTCACCTGTTTTCCTTTACACAGCTATCTTCTCACTTATATAATATATATCCATTATCCCTACAATGTCAACATTTTAATAACTTTTTTTTTCTCGTATTCAGACAGCCAGCAATGCGTAAAACACCCCCCCCCCCCCCAAAAAAAAACTGTAGTCTCTGTGACACATCTAGGGGCGGCAATCTGCATTTTGGGAGTGATTGCTGGCTGTCTAAAAAAAAAAAAAAAGGTCATTACATTTTTGAGAAATACTGAACAAAATATTGCTTATAGCAGCTTTAATGTGACCCTAGATATGATCAGTCCAGTCCAGGTGTTGTCAGCCTTAATGTGGTCCTAGATATGATCAGTCCAGTCCAGATATGATGAGTCCAGTCCAGGTGTTGTGACCCTAGATATGATCAGTCCAGTCCAGATATGATTAGTCCAGTCCAGGTGTTGTCAGCCTTAATGTGGTCCTAGATATGATCAGTCCAGTCCAGATATGATGAGTCCAGTCCAGGTGTTGTGACCCTAGATATGATCAGTCCAGTCCAGATATGATGAGTCCAGTCCAGGTGTTGTGACCCTAGATATGATCAGTCCAGTCCAGATATGATGAGTCCAGTCCAGGTGTTGTGACCCTAGATATGATCAGTCCAGTCCAGATATGATTAGTCCAGTCCAGGTGTTGTGACCCAAGATATGATTAGTCCAGTCCAGATATGATTATTCCAGTCCAGGTGTTGTGACCCTAGATATGATCAGTCCAGTCCAGGTGTTGTGACCCTAGATATGATAAGTCCAGTCCAGGTGTTGTGACCCTAGATATGATCAGTCCAGTCCAGGTGTTGTGACCCTAGATATGATGGGTCCAGTCCAGGTGTTGTGACCCTAGATATGATGAGTCCAGTCCAGGTGTTGTTGTCAGCCTTAACGTGATCCCTAGATATGATCAGTCGAGCTCTGGGTCCAGAGTTTGGCGGCAGCATCGGCATCATGTTCTTCCTGGCCAACGTGTGCGGCAGCGCCCTCTACGTCCTGGGTCTGGTAGAGGCTGTGATCGCCACCTTTGGAATACCAGCAGGTAAGAAAAGACGCCGGTGTACATACCAGGACCAACGCTGTTTTAGCGCTGAATTGTTCTTAACCCATTCAGGGCGGGAACCCCTTTTGGTGTTCTAAGCATTATGTTATACTTTAGCTATTGAAAAATAGCAGATCTACAAGCTCATCGCGCGGCACTGAGTCATGAAAATGTGGTGCAAATCTTTGAATATATATATTCTTTCAGAGCCAACGTTTTTAACACAAATCTTTGCTTCTGGGGGCAAAGATTTGTACTACATATTTTCAGATGGGGGTCGGGGGGCCAATTACATATTATTTTTAGGGGTCCTTGACATGAAAACATGTAAAAAGAACCACCGCTAATCTGCTGAAAAAACTTAAGTGAGGTGCTGGAGCCACAAAGGGAACATGAGAAAAATAAAGGGAAGCTCCGCACACTCAGATCTGTTTATTTAGCAAGCTTTGGGTCTACTGACCTTCAGGCATCCTTCCTGGGGTCCTTGACATGAAATATTGAAGTATATGTACACATAGCAGTAATAATATATATACATTTTATATATATATACTATACTAATATAATATTTACAAATATATATATATATATACAGTAATAATACAGTATATATATTATATATATATTGAGCACCACTGATATAGAAACATGAGGTATTTCAGAATACTGTCAGATTTAGAAGACATTTTTGAGTGCCTTACGGAGCTATGTGGGGGTGTGTGGGTGGCTGGGCCTGAACACGAAAACAGCATGGTTGTTTTTCACCACCTGTGCGCAACCTAACACAAACACACACGCACATATTAACTGTATATATGATGATTTCGGGTGTGCCAGTACAGTACAGTGACAGTACAGTACAGTAGAGGGACCCCCACACAGTAACTCTGTCATTTCTCTACCGTTTTGGACGCGGGGCGGCTCGCCGGAATCGGGCCGGCACCCTGGGTGCGTAACTGTGGGTCTGGAGCTTCCGCCGAATTATATGTAATTGGCCGCGGACCCCCGTCTCAAAATATGTTGTTCCAGGGACCCCCCAGAGCATTCGCTCTGAAAGAATATATATTCCCAATTTGTGCCACACGATTTTCACGATTTTTCAAAAATAGCAGATCTGCAAGCTTGTAGCGCGCGTGGTGCGCTACGAGCTTGTAGATCTGCTATTTTTCAACAGCTAAAGCATAACATAATGCTTAAAACACCAAAAGGGGTTCCCGTTCAGAATGTGTTAACGTTGCCATTTCCCCCCCCCCCTCCAGATGGCGTGCCGTCGGGCCCCCTCCACGTGCTGCCGTCAGGCTACTGGTGGGCCCTGCTCTACGCCACGGTGGTGGGCCTGGTCTGCCTCCTGGTGTGCCTGGTGGGCGCCGACATCTACGCCAAGGCGTCCTTCCTCATCTTCCTGGTGGTGATGTTCGTGCTGGGCACCATCTTCGTCAGCTTCTTCGCCGTGCAGCCCCACGTCATCACGCTGCCCGCGCTGGACACTAGGCCCCTCCCCCCCGCGCCCAACGGCAGCCTGGCGCCGCCCACCACCGCCAACTTCACGGGCTTCAAGCTGGACACGCTGCTGGGGAACCTGGGAGGTGAGAGAGAGAGCCGGGGGTTTGATTTGGACACGCTGCTGGGGAACCTGGGAGGTGAGAGAGAGACCGGGGGTTTGATTTGGACACGCTGCTGGGGAACCTGGGAGGTGAGAGAGAGCCGGGGGTTTGATTTGGACACGCTGCTGGGGAACCTGGGAGGTGAGAGAGAGGCCGGGGGTTTGATTTGACACGCTGCTGGGGAACCTGGGAGGTGAGAGAGAGGCCGGGGGTTTGATTTGACACGCTGCTGGGGAACCTGGGAGGTGAGAGAGAGAGCCGGGGGTTTGATTTGACACGCTGCTGGGGAACCTGGGAGGTGAGAGAGAGACCGGGGGTTTGATTTGGACACGCTGCTGGGGAACCTGGGAGGTGAGAGAGAGCCGGGGGTTTGATTTGACACGCTGCTGGGGAACCTGGGAGGTGAGAGAGAGCCGGGGGTTTGATTTGACACGCTGCTGGGGAACCTGGGAGGTGAGAGAGAGGCCGGGGGTTTGATTTGACACGCTGCTGGGGAACCTGGGAGGTGAGAGAGAGACCGGGGGTTTGATTTGGACACGCTGCTGGGGAACCTGGGAGGTGAGAGAGAGCCGGGGGTTTGATTTGGACACGCTGCTGGGGAACCTGGGAGGTGAGAGAGAGAGCCGGGGGTTTGATTTGGACACGCTGCTGGGGAACCTGGGAGGTGAGAGAGAGAGCCGGGGGTTTGATTTGGACACGCTGCTGGGGAACCTGGGAGGTGAGAGAGAGAGCCGGGGGTTTGATTTGGACACGCTGCTGGGGAACCTGGGAGGTGAGAGAGAGCCGGGGGTTTGATTTGGACACGCTGCTGGGGAACCTGGGAGGTGAGAGAGAGAGCCGGGGGTTTGATTTGGACACGCTGCTGGGGAACCTGGGAGGTGAGAGAGAGCCGGGGGTTTGATTTGGACACGCTGCTGGGGAACCTGGGAGGTGAGAGAGAGAGCCGGGGGTTTGATTTGGACACGCTGCTGGGGAACCTGGGAGGTGAGAGAGAGAGCCGGGGGTTTGATTTGGACACGCTGCTGGGGAACCTGGGAGGTGAGAGAGAGAGCCGGGGGTTTGATTTGGACACGCTGCTGGGGAACCTGGGAGGTGAGAGAGAGAGCCGGGGGTTTGATTTGGACACGCTGCTGGGGAACCTGGGAGGTGAGAGAGAGAGCCGGGGGTTTGATTTGGACACGCTGCTGGGGAACCTGGGAGGTGAGAGAGAGAGCCGGGGGTTTGATTTGGACACGCTGCTGGGGAACCTGGGAGGTGAGAGAGAGAGCCGGGGGTTTGATTTGGACACGCTGCTGGGGAACCTGGGAGGTGAGAGAGAGAGCCGGGGGTTTGATTTGGACACGCTGCTGGGGAACCTGGGAGGTGAGAGAGAGAGCCGGGGGTTTGATTTGGACACGCTGCTGGGGAACCTGGGAGGTGAGAGAGAGCCGGGGGTTTGATTTCGTCGACTAAAAAACTAGAGATGTCCCCACGATCTAGCTAGCTATATATCTGGTGTCGTGTTTATTTGAGATTTGAGATGACGCAATTATAATTTTTTTGCATAGTCGCCGATCGTTTTCATGTTGAGAAATGTCCATACATTTTCTAAACAAAAACAAATCTCAAATAGCAGAAATAGTTTATCTACAATCTGCTGTAAACTTGAATTACGTACATTTTTTGGAAAGACAAATATATTAACCCATTTTGGGTGGGAACCCCTTTTGGTGTTTTAAAGCATTATGTTAGCTATTGAAAAATAGCAGATCTACGAGCTTGTAGATCTGCTATTTTTTTTTTAAAATGTGAACATGTGGCGCACAAATCTTAGAATATATATTCTTTCAGAGCGAACGTTTCTAACTCAAATCTTTGCTTCTGGGGGAGGGTCCCTGGAATAACATATTTTCAGATGGGGGTCGGCGGCATATTACATATCATTTTTGGGGGTCCTTGACATGAAACATTGAGCACCACTGATACAGAAACATGAGGTATTTCAGAAAACTGTCAGGATTTAGAAGACTTTTTTTTTTTTTAAATTATTTCGACGTCAGGCCTAAATGGGTTAAATTATTTATGTGACAATTAATATTGTCAACTTAAAGTTGTACTCTACGGTAGGTCACTGCGGCTGGACCCTTGTACGCACGCACGCACGCACGGACGGCTCTGCCGGCGTTGTTTTTTTTATGTGATGGAGAACAATGTTTCTCTGCATTGTCTGTTAACTCGACTCGCTCTATTGCACTTTATGAGGTTCATTCATGTAACATTGGACTGTAATTAAACTCATTGGAATTACCTTCAGCAGTTTATTGACAGCAGTATAACTCACCCTTGGCTGACCTTTTGTGATTTATACCCCCCGACCACATGATTATCGTCGTCACAATCATTGGTGGAAAGTAACTAAGTACTTTTACTTAAGTACTGTACTTAAGTACAATTTTGAGGTATTTGTACTTTACTTCAGTATTTCCTATTTCCAATACTTTTACTTCTACTACATCTCGGAGCCAGAATGTGTACTTTTACTTCACTACAATTGTTTGAAAACTTTAGTTACTAGTTACTTTAGTTACTAGTTACTTTAGTTACTAGTTACTTTAGTTACTAGTTACTTTGGAGATTTTAATTTTGATTAGAAAACATCCATCAACCACTTCAACCCTATTTCCTTTCGGCCATTTGAAAATAGCAGATCTACAAGCTCACAATGCGTCGCGTTGCGATGCATTGTGAGCTTGTAGATCTGCTATTTTCAATAGATTTTGTACACATTTTGAACTTGTGAAATGGCACATTCTGCCCAATGAGTACTTTTACTTTTAGTACTTAAAGTACATTTTGATGCTGATACTTTTGTACTTTTACTCAAGTACATTTTCAATTCCGTACTTTTACTTGTAACGAAGTAGTTCTAAATTGCAGTATTGGTACTTTTACTTAAATAAAACAATTGAGTACTTTTTCCACCACTGGTCACGATACAAACACTTACAAACTGGAGCTTCACTAAGGTGGTCTTTAGACCAGAACGGTGTTCATAGAAACTAAGGTGGTCTTTAGACCCGAACGGTGTTCATAGAAACTAAGGTGGTCTTTAGACCAGAACGGTGTTAATAGAAACTAAGGTGGTCTTTAGACCAGAACGGTGTTAATAGAAACTAAGGTGGTCTTTAGACCAGAACGGTGTTCATAGAAACTAAGGTGGTCTTTAGACCAGAACGGTGTTCATAGAAACTAAGGTGGTCTTTAGACCAGAACGGAGTTAATAGAAACTAAGGTGGTCTTTAGACCAGAACGGAGTTAATAGAAACTAAGGTGGTCTTTAGACCAGAACGGAGTTAATAGAAACTAAGGTGGTCTTTAGACCAGAACGGAGTTAATAGAAACTAAGGTGGTCTTTAGACCAGAACGGTGTTCATAGAAACTAAGGTGGTCTTTAGACCAGAACGGTGTTCATAGAAACTAAGGTGGTCTTTAGACCAGAACGGAGTTAATAGAAACTAAGGTGGTCTTTAGACCAGAACGGTGTTCATAGAAACTAAGGTGGTCTTTAGACCAGAACGGTGTTAATAGAAACTAAGGTGGTCTTTAGACCAGAACGGTGTTCATAGAAACTAAGGTGGTCTTTAGACCAGAACGGTGTTCATAGAAACTAAGGTGGTCTTTAGACCAGAACGGTGTTAATAGAAACTAAGGTGGTCTTTAGACCAGAACGGTGTTAATAGAAACTAAGGTGGTCTTTAGACCAGAACGGAGTTCATAGAAACTAAGGTGGTCTTTAGACCAGAACGGTGTTCATAGAAACTAAGGTGGTCTTTAGACCAGAACGGTGTTCATAGAAACTAAGGTGGTCTTTAGACCAGAACGGAGTTAATAGAAACTAAGGTGGTCTTTAGACCAGAACGGTGTTCATAGAAACTAAGGTGGTCTTTAGACCAGAACGGAGTTAATATAAACTAAGGTGGTCTTTAGACCAGAACGGAGTTCATAGAAACTAAGGTGGTCTTTAGACCAGAACGGTGTTCATAGAAACTAAGGTGGTCTTTAGACCAGAACGGTGTTCATAGAAACTAAGGTGGTCTTTAGACCAGAACGGTGTTCATAGAAACTAAGGTGGTCTTTAGACCAGAACGGAGTTAATAGAAACTAAGGTGGTCTTTAGACCAGAACGGTGTTCATAGAAACTAAGGTGGTCTTTAGACCAGAACGGTGTTAATAGAAACTAAGGTGGTCTTTAGACCAGAACGGTGTTCATAGAAACTAAGGTGGTCTTTAGACCAGAACGGTGTTCATAGAAACTAAGGTGGTCTTTAGACCAGAACGGTGTTCATAGAAACTAAGGTGGTCTTTAGACCAGAACGGTGTTCATAGAAACTAAGGTGGTCTTTAGACCAGAACGGTGTTCATAGAAACTAAGGTGGTCTTTAGACCAGAACGGAGTTAATAGAAACTAAGGTGGTCTTTAGACCAGAACGGTGTTCATAGAAACTAAGGTGGTCTTTAGACCAGAACGGTGTTCATAGAAACTAAGGTGGTCTTTAGACCAGAACGGTGTTCATAGAAACTAAGGTGGTCTTTAGACCAGAACGGAGTTAATAGAAACTAAGGTGGTCTTTAGACCAGAACGGAGTTAATAGAAACTAAGGTGGTCTTTAGACCAGAACGGTGTTCATATAAACTAAGGTGGTCTTTAGACCAGAACGGTGTTCATAGAAACTAAGGTGGTCTTTAGACCAGAAAAGAGTTCATAGAAACTAAGGTGGTCTTTAGACCAGAACGGAGTTAATAGAAACTAAGGTGGTCTTTAGACCAGAACGGTGTTCATAGAAACTAAGGTGGTCTTTAGACCAGAACGGAGTTAATAGAAACTAAGGTGGTCTTTAGACCAGAACGGTGTTCATAGAAACTAAGGTGGTCTTTAGACCAGAACGGTGTTCATAGAAACTAAGGTGGTCTTTAGACCAGAACGGAGTTAATAGAAACTAAGGTGGTCTTTAGACCAGAACGGAGTTCATAGAAACTAAGGTGGTCTTTAGACCAGAACGGTGTTCATAGAAAACGGCTAAATAAAGTACCGTTTGTGTCACTTTAGACCAGAAGGGTGTTCTCAGGAGGTGAAAACGCAACAAAGTGAAACCTCCTTCCAGAGTGGAAATCTTTGAGAACGCCGTTTTATCCCTTCTCCGTGTAAACAGGCAAAACGGTGAATCCGCAAAACCTATGACATCATGGCTCACGTTGGCTCACAGCGCAATATGTTTATTACATTGATGCAGAGCCATATAATTATGATATAATGGAGTTCCTGAACAAGCCTCCCTCCTCGCCTACATAAAGCGCTGCTCATCAGCGATGGTGAATGTAAAACCATGATGTAAATGAAAAGCCTTGTGATAGGCGGCAGCCGCGGCAGCAGCGTTTATGTAGCCTAATGCAGTGGTTCTCAACCTTTTTACACCAAGTACCACCTCAGATTTTATTTGTCACTCCAAGTACCACCACCATCAAACGTGCACGCGCGCGCAGCGCGTGTGCACGGTTATTGA
The DNA here is from genome assembly GCF_951216825.1 of Electrona antarctica. NCBI lineage: Eukaryota > Metazoa > Chordata > Actinopteri > Myctophiformes > Myctophidae > Electrona > Electrona antarctica. Next base: position 81,970 of record NW_027637574.1, read on the forward strand.
TGCTTTTTTGGCAGGTTTATGATGGATTTCGGGTACAATATGACCACCATTATTTCCCCCCCCCCCACACAAGCCCTTATTTCCCCCCCCACACAAGCCCTTATTTCCCCCCCACACAAGCCCTTATTGGCCCCCACATAAGCCCTTATTTCCCCCCCCACACAATCCCTTATTTGCCCCCCACACAAGCCCTTATTGGCCCCCCACATAAGCCCTTATTTGCCCCCACACATAAGCCCTTATTTTCCCCCCACACAAGCCCTTATTGGCCCCCCACATAAGCTTTTTTTGGCCTCCCCAAACAAGCCCTTATTGGCCCCCATACAAGGCCTTATTGGCCCCCCACATAAGCCCTTATTTCCCCCCCCACACAAGCCCTTATTGGCTCCCCACATAAGCTTTTTTTGGCCTCCCCACACAAGCCCTTATTGGCCCCCACACAAGGCCTTATTGGCCCCCCACACAAGCCCTTATTTGCCCCCACACATAAGCCCTTATTTTCCCCCCACACAAGCCCTTATTGGCCCCCCACACAAGCCCTTATTGGCCCCCACACATAAGCCCTTATTTTCCCCCCACACAAGCCCTTATTGGTCCCCCACACAAGCCCTTTTTGGCCCCCACACAAGCCCTTATTGGCCCCCCACATAAGCTTTTTTTGGCCTCCCCACACAAGCCCTTATTGGCCCCCACACAAGGCCTTATTGGCCCCCCACACAAGCCCTTATTTGCCCCCACACATAAGCCCTTATTTTCCCCCCACACAAGCCCTTATTGGCCCCCCACACAAGCCCTTATTGGCCCCCACACAAGCCCTTATTTTCCCCCCACACAAGCCCTTATTGGTCCCCCACACAAGCCCTTTTTGGCCCCCACATAAGCCCTTATTGGCCCCCCACACAAGCCCTTATTTGCCCCCCACAGAAGCCCTTATTGGCCCCCACACAAGCCCTTATTGGCCCCCCACACAAGCCCTTATTGGCCCCCACACAAGCCCTTATTGGCCCCCCACACAAGCCCTTATTGGCCCCCACACAAGCCCTTATTGGCCCCCACACAAGCCCTTTTTGGCCCCCCACACAAGCCCTTATTGGCCCCCCACACAAGCCCTTATTGGCCCCCACACAAGCCCTTATTGGCCCCCACACAAGCCCTTATTGGCCCCCCACACAAGCCCTTATTGGCCCCCCACACAAGCCCTTATTGGCCCCCACACAAGCCCTTATTGGCCCCCACACAAGCCCTTATTGGCCCCCACACAAGCCCTTATTGGCCCCCCACACAAGCCCTTTTTGGCCCCCCACACAAGCCCTTATTGGCCCCCCACACAAGCCCTTATTGGCCCCCCACACAAGCCCTTATTGGCCCCCACACAAGCCCTTTTTGGCCCCCCACACAAGCCCTTTTTGGCCCCCCACACAAGCCCTTATTGGCCCCCCAGACAAGCCCTTATTGGCCCCCACACAAGCCCTTATTGGCCCCCCACACAAGCCCTTTTTGGCCCCCCACACAAGCCCTTATTGGCCCCCCACACAAGCCCTTATTGGCCCCCCACACAAGCCCTTATTGGCCCCCACACAAGCCCTTTTTGGCCCCCCACACAAGCCCTTTTTGGCCCCCCACACAAGCCCTTATTGGCCCCCCACACAAGCCCTTATTGGCCCCCACACAAGCCCTTTTTGGCCCCCCACACAAGCCCTTATTGGCCCCCCACACAAGCCCTTTTTGGCCCCCCACACAAGCCCTTATTGCCCCCCAACACAAGCCCTTATTTACCCCCAAATAAGCCCTTGTTTTCCCCCCACACAAGCCCTTATTGGTCCCCCACATAAGCCCTTATTGGCCCCCCACAAGCCCTTATTGGCCCCCACATAAGCTCGTATTGCCCCCCCCCCCCCCCCCACATGTCCTTATGTGGCAAAAAAAAAAGGGAGCGAATTACATACTATATATTTGTGGGTCCGTTGACATGAAAAAGGTTGAGAACGACTGACACAGAAACATGGGGTTTTTCAGAAACCTGTCAGGATTTAGAAGATATTCTTTTTAGAATCGGTCAGGTTTAAATGGGTTAAGGTACTGTGGATGACTGAGCACAGATCTGCTGCATCTATTGATTCGTTTGTACTTTGACGAGATGGCTTCCTTTATATATGGATCTATTGACACCTCTTACACCCTATGAACTGTGTTGAACTCTTTCCCTCTGCACCACATCTCTTACACCCTATGAACTGTGTTGAACTCTTTCCCTCTGCACCACATCTCTTACACCCTATGAACTGTGTTAAACTCTTTCCCTCTGCACCACATCTCTTACACCCTATGAACTGTGTTAAACCCTATGAACTGTGTTAAACCCTATGAACTGTGTTAAACCCTATGAACTGTGTTAAACCCTATGAACTGTGTTAAACCCTCTCTTTGCAGATCTACAATAACTTGTTGTTCATGGAAGCAATTTTCTACTTTAGTTTTAGTCATAGTCTCTGGAATGGTTTTCAATTGGTTTTAGTCACATTTTAGTCACCCGGAACGTTTTAGTGTTAGTCTAGTTTTAGTCGGCTAAAATGTGCTTTGTCGGGCCTTGATGCCGTCGTAATGACTGTTTTGACACTTGCTGAAAATAGCCGATCTACAAGCTCACAACGCGTCATGCTGCGGCGCATTGTGAGCTTGTAGATCTGCTATTTTCAGCATGCAACCAAGCGTAAAATGACTTATACTGGATCTCTTGTCCACTAGTCCCTTCCCAACGTGTTGCGACGCATTGTGAGCTTGTAGATCTGCTATTTTCAGCATGCAACCAAGTGTAAAATGACTTATACTGGATCTCTTGTCCACTAGTCCCTTCCCAACGTGTTGCGGCGCATTGTGAGCTTGTAGATCTGCTATTTTCAGCATGCAACCAAGCGTAAAATGACATTTGTTGACAAAACCGACAGTATATTTAGTTATCATGGCTTAGTTTTTATTTAGTTTTTATGTACTCATACACTCAGTCAATAAAGACAATACTTATATTCCACACACAGAAAGTCAGTTTAAGGTTTTGAGTTGAAAATTAAATGCAGTCCATACCTTTTAGATTAATAAAGTGACAATTTGTAAAATATCTCCATTACCATTATCCAAATTAATTCCTTATTATAATATTTTTACATTTTGGAAAAAATCTTTTGCAATGTGAAATGCCACCAAATTCTTAATCCTTGTCCTTGTCTTTATGGGCCAACTTGTGAAAGCTGCATGCTTTTATTGTGAAGGCAAAAGTTTCTGAATGCTCTCAGAGCCTGCATATCTCCGCGTGCTGAACGCGTCACGTCCGCGACGTGTTGTGAGCTTGTAGATCAGCTATTTTCAGCACGGAACACGAAGAATAAATCAGGCATCAGTGTCTTCACTCACTGGGAGGGAGATTAATGTATTTTGTTGGCCGATCATCATGTATGGACGTATGGTATGGACACATAGGCTACCTCCTCGATGCAAACATAACAAGCTTTGGAAGCAATTTTTCGTGGCACATGTTTAATCAAACAACACGTTTACTAAGTTTCACTCAGTGTTTGGGTCGGGAGTCGGCTGTCTGTGTAGATCATGACTGATCATCATGCAGTTGGATATGCGCGCTGCGTGCTCCAGTGAAATTGTACAGCTGAGAAAGATTAGTTAATTTGTGTCGGATAAGCTGCGTTCAGACCTGAATATATATTCGCCTCGGTTCGTCCAGTTTGTACCGCGGCAGGTCGCGCAGGTCGTCTTTGAATTTACTTTGTATGTAATCGCGCCGCTCTGACCATCCAAGTCTGAAGGGCTTATTTGTGGGTTTTTTCGTGAACGATCGTTCTTTGAACACTGGGCGTCAGGCGAATGTCCAATGTTTTCAATCAATGGAACGGGCAAGCACTGCGGGATGTTTTTTTTCCTCCACTCATCCTTCCAGCAAGTCGCACCTGTGCGACCTCATTACATTTTAAGTATCACCCTTAATAAATTAAGTCGCATATGCGACCTAATAGGTCGCACGCTGGAGCCCTGTAGTCGATGAACATTTTTCGTCATAGTATTAGTCGACAAAAACAACACGGCTTGTACGTAGGCCTGTAATGCTGTACCGATGGTTGGCCCCAGAATAGAGACACTCAGATTAAAACAGGGTGCATTTTGCATCCCGAAACGCAGTTTATAGTTAAGGTACAGGATGCACTACTGTACTGTTTTTTATTCTAGTTTATTTTGCTAGCTTTAGTTATAATAATTAATAATCATTGTAATAATCACTGTATTTGCCCGCCGACCCCCATCTCAAATTATGTTGTTCCAGATTTCAGATTTGTTCCAGATTCTCAGATTTGAGTTAAAAACGTTCGCTCTGAAAGAATATATATATATATATATATATATATATATATATATATATATATATATATATATATATAATATATTCAAAGATTTGCGCCACATTTTCACAATTTTTCAATAGCATAACGTATAACATAATGCTTAAATCACCAAAAGCGGTTTCTTCCCATCCTGAATGTAGTTTAACTGGTCTGCGGATCACGAGGCTGACCTCCTCTCTGTCCCTCATCCTGAATGTAGTTTAACTGGTCTGCGGATCACGAGGCTGACCTCCTCTCTGTCCCTCACAGCCGACTACACTGTGGATTACACCACGGAGACCATGATGACCTTCGCCACGGTGTTCGCCGTCATGTTCAACGGTTGCACGGGCATCATGGCTGGCTCCAACATGTCAGGTAGGTGGAGGTCACAGGGCATCATGGCTGGCTCCAACATGTCAGGTAGGTGGAGGTCACAGGGCATCATGGCTGGCTCCAACATGGAGGTCACAGGGCATCATGGCTGGCTCCAACATGGAGGTCACAGGGCATCATGGTTGGCTCCAACATGTCAGGTAGGTGGAGGTCACAGGGCATCATGGCTGGCTCCAACATGGAGGTCACAGGGCATCATGGCTGGCTCCAACATGGAGGTCACAGCGCATCATGGCTGGCTCCAACATGTCAGGTAGGAGGAGGTCACAGGGCATCATGGCTGGCTCCAACATGTCAGGTAGGTGGAGGTCACAGGGCATCATGGCTGGCTCCAACATGGAGGTCACAGGGCATCATGGTTGGCTCCAACATGGAGGTCACAGGGCATCATGGCTGGCTCCAACATGGAGGTCACAGGGCATCATGGTTGGCTCCAACATGGAGGTCACAGGGCATCATGGCTGGCTCCAACATGTCAGGTAGGTGGAGGTCACAGCGCATCATGGCTGGCTCCAACATGTCAGGTAGGAGGAGGTCACAGGGCATCATGGCTGGGTCCAACATGTCAGGTAGGTGGAGGTCACAGGGCATCATGGCTGGCTCCAACATGGAGGTCACAGGGCATCATGGCTGGCTCCAACATGGAGGTCACAGGGCATCATGGCTGGCTCCAACATGGAGGTCACAGGGCATCATGGCTGGGACCAACATGTCAGGTAGGTGGAGGTCACAGGGCATCATGGCTGGCTCCAACATGGAGGTCACAGGGCATCATGGCTGGCTCCAACATGGAGGTCACAGGGCATCATGGCTGGCTCCAACATGGAGGTCACAGGGCATCATGGCTGGGTCCAACATGTCAGGTAGGTGGAGGTCACAGGGCATCATGGCTGGCTCCAACATGTCAGGTAGGTGGAGGTCACAGGGCATCATGGCTGGCTCCAACATGGAGGTCACAGGGCATCATGGCTGGCTCCAACATGGAGGTCACAGGGCATCATGGCTGGGTCCAACATGTCAGGTAGGTGGAGGTCACAGGGCATCATGGCTGGGTCCAACATGTCAGGTAGGTGGAGGTCACAGGGCATCATGGCTGGCTCCAACATGGAGGTCACAGGGCATCATGGCTGGGTCCATCATGTCAGGTAGGTGGAGGTCACAGGGCATCATGGCTGGCTCCAACATGTCAGGTAGGTGGAGGTCACAGGGCATCATGGCTGGCTCCAACATGGAGGTCAAAGGGCATCATGGCTGGCTCCAACATGTCAGGTAGGTGGAGGTCACAGGGCATCATGGCTGGCTCCAACATGGAGGTCAAAGGGCATCATGGCTGGGTCCAACATGTCAGGTAGGTGGAGGTCACAGGGCATCATGGCTGGCTCCAACATGGAGGTCAAAGGGCATCATGGCTGGGTCCAACATGGCCACCTCCAACATGTCAGGTAGGTGGAGGCATAGACATATGTGACCAGATTTGACTGAGAGACTGCCATCGCGCAAATTCCAGCTTTTCACCAGAGAACAACAAAAATAAAGTGTTAATATCACAGGCAGACTCTTCACATACTAGAGCATGTCTGAAATAAGTGAGTTGAAAATTACATGTAAATATGAAATAAATGCTTAAACATGTAGCTAGGTGTAATGTTAGAGACCACAGAAGACATGTAAATATGAAATAAATGCTTAAACATGTAGCTAGGTGTAATGTTAGAGTCCACAGAAGACATGTCAATATGAAATAAATGCTTAACTCTTTGAGAGTTTCAAGGATTTCTATATAGTTTTTAGACTTCTCTATGGCAGAATGGCGTTTTTGAATGATTTATTGAAAATTCTCTGTTGTGAATGTGTGACAACGAAAGACCTTCAGAGAAAGCTTGGCTTGTCTGCTTCCAGGAAAAAAATGAACTGAGTTGATAAAATGTTTAGTTTTTGTGTTGGAAGCCATTTAAAAGAGCCTGCATTTACACTGGGTAGTGTTTCTAGGACAACAAAAAAAGTTATGCCCGGTTGAAGTTTTATTTTCTAAATAACTTTTTTTCTGCTGGGCGTACATAGCCATGCAATATCTCATTTTAAAGGGTGAGTTGTCTAGTTCAATTAAAATAAAATAAAAAGTTTCTCACATGTACCACTGTAGATATTTTGCCATCTATAAATAGCATGGTCAGTCATGATCAATCTGACCTATCCAGCTAAAAGTCCCCCTAGCTCTGAAATGGAACATCATATAAACTCAATTCTTTTTTGGGGTAAAATTAGACATTCTAACGCACATTTTGATATATACCATGTTTACATAGTCTTACCAGTACCTTGTCTATTCATGCATGTATCTCAAAAACCTGTTGTGAAGAAACAGTTTTGATAAAAAACACATCCAAGGACATTGTTTTGATATGACTTTGTGCCCATGATATGTATCAAAATATAGACTTGAATGTATACTGTATTATAACAAAAAATTGGGTTCTTACCATCTACCGTTACAGAGTAAATCACAGTTGAAACTCGCTTAGTCAAACCATAAACCTCAGAATAGTGAACAAAATAGCCATGACAGGTCTAACTCATTGTAAAAGCGTCTTTTATTTTTTATGACTACTAACATAATACAATTATAATAAATATTACAGAAAATAAATAGGCCTACATACAAAACAGTTGTCCCCAAACTCCCCAGTGTCCCCAAACCACTGCATTCCAGTTGTTCTTGACGGTGTGTGTGTGTGTGTGTAGGCTAAATTTAAAAAAAACAACAACTGAAATGAATGAATGCATCCGGTTCAGTGTCGGAGAACTCCATCGCAGTCTTGACTCTTCGTCTTCATCATCATCATCATCATCATCATCATCATCATCATCATCATCATCATCATCATCATCATCATCATCATCATCATCCTCCTCCTCCTCCTCCTCATCTGATGCCAGTTCTAAATATATAAAAATAAACATTTAGCTGTAGTCAGCCCGGCCAATAGCCAGTTGGGGGGGGGGGGGACGTAGGCTATCTGACATCATCGTCATCATCATCATCACACGGAGACACACTAAACAATGTACAATCATGATAGTATACAATATTCAATGAATGCGATTATCATGCAAGCTCAGACGTCAATGAAACGTCATACAGATCTTATATAATACGCTACTGTTAGCTTCACTCCCCGTCCCCCCTCCGATCCTTGTAGCAAGGTCATCATAACCGCGTTGCTTCAGTAAACGATGCATGTTTGTTCTCCGTCTTTGTAGACAGTAAATAAAAGGAGCGGACATTACTCTAAAGATCAGATCGCCTATAAGGCACGCTACAATATAAAATACTTGTACTGCCATGCGTGCATGCCTGCTACGATACATTTGTACTGCACCGACCAACCGATCGACACCATTAGCCAGCACCTTTGGTGCTGGCTAATGGCTGGGGGCCATCGTGGTGAGTCATTCTGGCGTCATGATCTGACTAGTAGTAGTAATTATCCAAGCATCTATTTGTAGCGATCATCTTATGATTTCTGATCACTATAGAAGGGCATTTTCTACAATAAGATTACCTCAAAACATTCCGGGTTGATCGTCTTCTTCAATGGTTTCCCGGTATAGCTCATCGGACGACGATGGGGAGACAATGAAAAAAGGAGGGAGGGAGCAGCGAGTCTCGCTGTAAGCACTGGACCAGGGCTACTCCGCCTGGAGAAGGCGACTGGGACGCGTATGGATCAATACTACTACCACAAAACTCGCTCAAATAAATAGTACTGCTTTCAACTTTTTCTGCTAGAAAATCGCTCGGGCGAGACGGGTAAACAGGCAAAACAATGAAAACTATGAAGACTCCCTCTGCCCCCACTGTTTACAGGGGGTGGGACCAGCTTCCAATGGCAACACGTACACGTGTGTCACGTGACACAGGTTTTCTGGGTAATGTAGTTGGAATATAAGCTCAGGAATTTAAACAGCGCTTCGGAGCATATTAATATGTTTAGATTAATCAAAAACGGCGAAGACGCCAATTGGCGTCATTGATCATTTACGGAATTCTGATGAAGACGCCAATTGGCGTCTTTCACCTTCTAAGGGTTAAACATGTAGCTAGGTGTAATGTTAGAGTCCACAGAAGACACATAAATATGAAATAAATGCTTAAACATGTAGCTATGTAGGTAATGTTAGAGACCACAGAAGACATGTAAATATGAAATAAATGCTTTAACATGTAGCTAGGTGTAATGTTAGAGACCACAGAAGACATGTAAATATGAAATAAATGCTTAAACATGTAGCTAGGTGTAATGTTAGAGACCACAGAAGACATGTAAATATGAAATAAATGCTTAAACATGTAGCTAGGTGTAATGTTAGAGTCCACAGAAGTGAACCTTTCAAGCCTGTTTTCTCAACTCGCTGTTTCTCTGCAAGACATTACTCTATAAGCCATATCTCCAAAACTGGTGGGTCAAACTGAACAACCAATATGTCAATTTTAAGCTATGATTCCCTGCTTTCATATAACATGAAAAAACAAAGAAATTAATAAATCCAATGGCAGTCCCTCAGTCAAATTTAGATGGCTCAAGGCGGAGTCTCTGACGTAGTTCACCCGGCGGCCATCTTGCTTCGGGGCTACAGTACAGTATGTTTTAATGGTAGCTCAAACAAAAAAAGTCATAACTCCCTCAAATCTTGACGGGTTGGTTTATTACAAACGTTGTCAACGTGTGGCTATGATTCAGGACGCTTATCTGCTTAATTTAGTTTTTTATATAAATGTCATATAAAAGCATATACGTATGCGGACGTCTCTGACGTTTATAACAAACCAAACCGTTTGAAAATCGGTTTAAAATTGAGCAAGTTATGGTTATTTAAAAAGTACCTGCCCCATAGACACAATGTTATGCTGCCCCGAGGTAAGATGGCCGCCACGTAGCAACGTCGCTCTCCATTGGCCAGAGCGTGGGTCTAGCGCCATCTAGCTTTCTTATATATATCTATGGGTGGAGGCATGTTGGGTTGCACGTCCAACATGTCAGGTAGGTGGAGACATGTATGAAAAATATACCGGTATAAAAAATATTTAAAAAAATCACACCCGTGTGAACTGACAATTTACAATTCAGGCATTTATCAGACGCTCTTAATCCAGAGCGACTTACATTAAGCAAGAACAAAAAAGCATGGGAATACATCACATATATGAAATGCATTTATCATGAAACATGCGTAAGCTAAGAACGTGACTAGAACATATCTATATAATGACACTATACATATAAACTATACATATATACTATACTATGCTATACATATGTACTATGATGTGCTATGACTACATACAATGCAATTATTGTGCTGTCTACATGACAGGCTAAAAGTCTGTTTCAAATGCTATCTAAGTCTAAAAAGTGCTGTCTAAGGGGGTAGGGTAAGTGCTATGGGCCTGAGTGGTGCAACCCCCCCCCCTCCTCTCTCTCTCTCTGTCTCTCATTAGCAGGCAACAGTGCAGCACTATCTCTCTCTCTCTGTTTCCGGTACAACAGCGCCACTTTTGCCCCTACTGCTACTCAGTCACATAGGTGAACGAACACATGAACACATAGGTTAACACGGACATTGTTGTTCCTTGGAGTGGTTGCACCACTCAAAAATATATATATAAAAAATCTGCCGGCCTCTGTGTCAGCCATTATAAAATACACGGTAAGCTGGGACCTCGAGTGGCTTATTGCTTTTCTAAAACG
>NW_027637574.1:95000-115000 GCF_951216825.1 Electrona antarctica
CTTTGGAGTGAAACTTCATTTAGTTTTAGTCATACTAGTCTTTGGAGTGAAACTTCATTTAGTTTTAGTCATAGTAGTCTTTGGAGTGAAACTTCATTTAGTTTTAGTCATACTAGTCTTTGGAGTGAAACTTCATTTAGTTTTAGTCATACTAGTCTTTGGAGTGAAACTTCATTTAGTTTTAGTCATACTAGTCTTTGGAGTGAAACTTCATTTAGTTTTAAGTCATACTGGTCTTTGGAGTGAAACTTCATTTAGTTTTAGTCATACTAGTCTTTGGAGTGAAACTTCATTTAGTTTTAGTCATATTAGTCTTTGGAGTGAAACTTAATTTAGTTTTAGTCATACTAGTCTTTGGAGTGAAACTTCATTTAGTTTTAGTCATACTAGTCTTTGGAGTGAAACTTCATTTAGTTTTAGTCATATTAGTCTTTGGAGTGAAACTTCATTTAGTTTTAGTCATATTAGTCTTTGGAGTGAAACTTCATTTAGTTTTAGTCATATTAGTCTTTGGAGTGAAACTTCATTTAGTTTTAGTCATAGTAGTCTTTGGAGTGAAACTTAATTTAGTTTTAGTCATAGTAGTCTTTGGAGTGAAACTTCATTTAGTTTTAGTCATACTAGTCTTTGGAGTGAAACTTAATTTAGTTTTAGTCATAGTAGTCTTTGGAGTGAAACTTCATTTAGTTTTAGTCATAGTAGTCTTTGGAGTGAAACTTAATTTAGTTTTAGTCATAGTAGTCTTTGGAGTGAAACTTCATTTAGTTTTAGTCATACTAGTCTTTGGAGTGAAACTTCATTTAGTTTTAGTCATACTAGTCTTTGGAGTGAAACTTAATTTAGTTTTAGTCATAGTAGTCTTTGGAGTGAAACTTCATTTAGTTTTAGTCATACTAGTCTTTGGAGTGAAACTTAATTTAGTTTTAGTCATACTAGTCTTTGGAGTGAAACTTCATTTAGTTTTAAGTCATATTAGTCTTTGGAGTGAAACTTAATTTAGTTTTAAGTCATATTTCGGTCACCTGGAATGTGTTGGTGTGTTAGTCTAGTTTCAGTCGACTAAATGTCATGAGATTTTAGTCGACTAAATCTACAGTTGATTTAGTCGACTAACATGTATTGTGGCGGTGCCTTGATGCCGTTGTAATGACTGATTTTTACACTTGCTGAAAATGGCCGATCTACAAGCCCACAACGCACCGCAGCGCGACACTATTATCAGGTGTAAATGACTTGTCTTTTAGTTATACTGGATCTCTAGATCTACAAGCCCACAACGCACCGCAGCGCGACACTATTATCAGGTGTAAATGACTTGTCTTTTAGTTATACTGGATCTCTAGATCTACAAGCCCACAACGCACCGCAGCGCGACACTATTATCAGGTGTAAATGACTAGTCTTTTAGTTATACTGGATCTCTAGATCTACAAGCCCACAACGCACCGCAGCGCGACACTATTATCAGGTGTAAATGACTAGTCTTTTAGTTATACTGGATCTCTAGATCTACAAGCCCACAACGCACCGCAGCGCGACACTATTATCAGGTGTAAATGACTTGTCTTTTAGTTATACTGGATCTCTAGATCTACAAGCCCACAACGCACCGCAGCGCGACACTATTATCAGGTGTAAATGACTAGTCTTTTAGTTATACTGGATCTCTAGATCTACAAGCCCACAACGCACCGCAGCGCGACACTATTATCAGGTGTAAATGACTAGTCTTTTAGTTATACTGGATCTCTAGATCTACAAGCCCACAACGCACCGCAGCGCGACACTATTATCAGGTGTAAATGACTTGTCTTTTAGTTATACTGGATCTCTAGATCTACAAGCCCACAACGCACCGCAGCGCGACACTATTATCAGGTGTAAATGACTAGTCTTTTAGTTATACTGGATCTCTAGATCTACAAGCCCACAACGCACCGCAGCGCGACACTATTATCAGGTGTAAATGACTAGTCTTTTAGTTATACTGGATCTCTAGATCTACAAGCCCACAACGCACCGCAGCGCGACACTATTATCAGGTGTAAATGACTTGTCTTTTAGTTATACTGGATCTCTAGATCTACAAGCCCACAACGCACCGCAGCGCGACACTATTATCAGGTGTAAATGACTAGTCTTTTAGTTATACTGGATCTCTAGATCTACAAGCCCACAACGCACCGCAGCGCAACACTATTATCAGGTGTAAATGACTAGTCTTTTAGTTATACTGGATCTCTAGATCTACAAGCCCACAACGCACCGCAGCGCGACACTATTATCAGGTGTAAATGACTAGTCTTTTAGTTATACTGGATCTCTAGATCTACAAGCCCACAACGCACCGCAGCGCGACACTATTATCAGGTGTAAATGACTTGTCTTTTAGTTATACTGGATCTCTAGATCTACAAGCCCACAACGCACCGCAGCGCGACACTATTATCAGGTGTAAATGACTAGTCTTTTAGTTATACTGGATCTCTAGATCTACAAGCCCACAACGCGCCGCAGCGCGACACTATTATCAGGTGTAAATGACTAGTCTTTTAGTTATACTGGATCTCTAGATCTACAAGCCCACAACGCGCCGCAGCGCGACACTATTATCAGGTGTAAATGACTAGTCTTTTAGTTATACTGGATCTCTAGATCTACAAGCCCACAACGCGCCGCAGCGCAACACTATTATCAGGTGTAAATGACTAGTCTTTTAGTTATACTGGATCTCTAGATCTACAAGCCCACAACGCACCGCAGCGCGACACTATTATCAGGTGTAAATGACTAGTCTTTTAGTTATACTGGATCTCTAGATCTCTTTACGATTTTTTGCCGCGCTATGAGCTTGTAGATCTGCTATTTTTCAATAGCTAAAGTACAACGTAATGCTTTAAAACACAAAGGGGTTCCGCCCAGAATGGGTTAATAGTGAAGCGGCGCATCATGGTAGGCTCCGCCTCCGCTCACATGAGGCCGTGGCGCTGCAGAGAGGACACGTCACATGACCCTGTGAGTCATGTGACGTGAGGAGGGGGAGTCGGGGGGGGGGGGGGGGGGGGGTCTCGCAAATATAGACTGTTGAAAGTCTTAACCAGACGCATGTATGTACTAATCTACTTACATTGCTGTTATGACGCGTGTGTGTGTGTGTGTGTGTGTGTGTGTGTGTGTGTGTGTGTGTGTGTGTGTGTGTGTGTGTGTGTGTGTGTGTGTGTGTGTGTGTGTGTGTGTGTGTGTGTGTGTGTGTGTGTGTGTGTGAGTGTGAGAGCACGAGAGCCTTTGACTCGCATCATGTGAGAGATTTTACAACTTGGAATGGAGAAACGAGAGGGGGTGGGGGGGGGGGGGGGGGGGGGGGCTTCACACTAAGTGAACCGAGCGAGAAAAGAGTACGAGCAAAAGGGAAGCAATGTGAGCGACTCTCGGGGCCTCGGGGGACTCTCGGGGCGTCCATTTTGCTGAAGAAACGCTGCAACCGTGCATGAATTAATTACGGGTTTGTACTTCAGTGTGTAGTAGTAGTAGTAGTAGTAGTAGTAGTTGTAGCAGCAGCTGTAGCAGCAGCAGCAGCAGTAGTAGCCTTTGTTTTAATTTTTATGTTATCCAAATTATTTCCCGTGTGGTCTAAACTGTTTACCACTAAACAAACACTCTCGTTTTGAAACAACATGATCTGCATCTTCCTTCTTGTGCGTCGGGACAAAAAGTCTGACCGGTTTGATAGAGTAAGATTTCAGGACAAGGCAGGACAATGATAGCCTGGTGAAACCACTCCCCCTGCTGGACAACATTTGCATTCTGCCAGCTGGGAGAGTCTGGGAACTCTCAGGCAGAGACATGTACTCTGGCCGGAGCGATATGCGGCCGTATGCGGCCGCTAGAGGCGGGATCAACGAGAGACTGGTGACGTATTGAAGCGCTGCCACAGCGCAAATGTAAACACAACCTAACAGGACTACAACTCTAATGTAAACACAACCTAACAGGACTACAACTCTAATGTAAACACAACCTAACAGGACTACAACTCTAATGTAAACACAACCTAACAGGACTACAACTCTAATGTAAACACAACCTAACAAGACTACAACTCTAATGTAAACACAACCTAACAGGACTACAACTCTAATGTAAACACAACCTAACAAGACTACAACTCTAATGTAAACACAACCTAACATGACTACAACTCTAATGTAAACACAACCTAACAGGACTACAACTCTAATGTAAACACAACCTAACAGGACTACAACTCTAATGTAAACACAACCTAACAGGACTACAACTCTAATGTAAACACAACCTAACAAGACTACAACTCTAATGTAAACACAACCTAACAGGACTACAACTCTAATGTAAACACAACCTAACAGGACTACAACTCTAATGTAAACACAACCTAACAGGACTACAACTCTAATGTAAACACAACCTAACAGGACTACAACTCTAATGTAAACACAACCTAACAAGACTACAACTCTAATGTAAACACAACCTAACAGGACTACAACTCTAATGTAAACACAACCTAACAGGACTACAACTCTAATGTAAACACAACCTAACAGGACTACAACTCTAATGTAAACACAACCTAACAGGACTACAACTCTAATGTAAACACAACCTAACAGGACTACAACTCTAATGTAAACACAACCTAACAGGACTACAACTCTAATGTAAACACAACCTAACAGGACTACAACTCTAATGTAAACACAACCTAACAGGACTACAACTCTAATGTAAACACAACCTAACAGGACTACAACTCTAATGTAAACACAACCTAACAAGACTACAACTCTAATGTAAACACAACCTAACATGACTACAACTCTAATGTAAACACAACCTAACAAGACTACAACTCTAATGTAAACACAACCTAACAGGACTACAACTCTAATGTAAACACAACCTAACAGGACTACAACTCTAATGTAAACACAACCTAACAGGACTACAACTCTAATGTAAACACAACCTAACAGGACTACAACTCCAAATTATTATGGAGATATCAAATGTTTGTCCCGCTGCTTCCGGGTTCATGGTTTCTGCTTGAGAGATCCCAGATGCAGGAAGGAGGAGGGAACTGGTGAACTCAATACTGCCACCATCTGGCGAAGTCAGGTTAGGAGAATCATCATGGGTCTCTATCTCCGTCCATGCCCCATAAACCCCTTATCCATAAACTTCTTTGCCTGTTTTTCTTTTTTTACTATTTTGAAAAAGCATTTTTTGAATACCGTAAATTTCCGGACTTATAAAGCGCACCTGAATATAAGACGCACCAGCTAAATTTAGGGAGGGGGGGACTACTTTAGAAGGTCCCCTAGTGGCCATCCATAGATTAGCAGCACCGTTGTATAGGCCCATAAACCCATTTTTGGCGGGAACCCCTTTTGGTGTTTTAAAGCATTATGTTACACTTTTGCTATTGAAAAATAGCAGATCTACAAGTTCATGCGCTATGAACTTGTACGTCTGCTATTTTTTTTAAATCGTGATTATGTGGTGTAAATCTTTGAATATATATTCTTTCAGAGCGAACGTTTTTAACACAAATCTTTGCTTCTGGGGGGGGGGGGTCCCTCCCTCCCTCCCTCCCTCCCTCCCTCCCTCCCTCCCTCCCTCCCTGGAACAACATATTTTCAGATGGGGGTCGGTGGCCGATTACATATCATTTTTGGGGTCCTTGACATGAAATATTGAGAACCATATAGAAACATGAGGTTTTTCAGAAAAAAAATACATTTTATAAATTTCGACGTCAGGCCTAAATGGGTTAAAATAGCCAATCTACATTGACACGTTGTGAGCTTTTAGATTGTCTATTTTAACTATTCAAAGAATGTTTTTTAAAATAGTAAAAGGCAAAGAAGTTTAGGGACTAAGATGAGCTTGTAGATCTGCTATTTTCAGCATGCAACCAAGTGTAAAATGACTTATACTGGATATCTCGTCCACTAGTCCCTTCCTAACATTTTAGTCTAGTTTTTATTTGTTGACGAAATTGTCAATTGTCAATATTTTTATAATTAATTTTAGTCATAGCTTAGTTTTCATTTTTGTTTCCATGTAGTTTTTGTCAGTGGAAAAAGGTAGTCCACGAACATTTTTCGTCTTAGTTTTAGTCGACAAAAACAACACTGGTCCGCAACCCTGTGCTCTCACTTCCATAGACTGTACCACAATGCTCCCCATAGACTGTACCACAATGCTCCCCATAGACTGTACCACAATGCTCCCCATAGACTGTACCACAATGCTCCCCATAGACTGTACCACAATGCTCACACACACACACACACACACACACAGACCTTTATTTTGTCTTTTTTTAAGTTTTTTTTTTGTTCTCTTTTTCTTAAGTTTTCTTTTTCTTTTTTTAATATTTGTTTTATTTTTGTAAGTTTTCTACTGCGTGCGTGTTTTGCGTGTGATACAGGTGCGCCCTCTGGTGGCGGGCGAGTGGTGTTACAGCGGGACTGCTGGTTTACAGAGGCTCACTGGCGTTCGCAATGATCATTTTTGAGTAGTGCAACCACTCCTATAGACAGCTATGTGTGTCCCTGTGTCCCTGGCTGTGTAGTGTCCGAGCACAAAAATAGCGTTTGTTCACCAACATGTGTCACTGTTGCATAGCCTAACTGTTAGGCCTGTGTGTGTGTCTGTGTGTTAGGCCCTAACACACAGACACAGTACAGTACAGTACAGTACAGTACAGTACAGTACAGTACAGTACAGTACAGTACAGTACAGTACAGTACAGTACAGTACAGTACAGTACAGTACAGTACAGTACAGTACAGCACCACTCACTTCAGACAGGTCTGATTTTTGTCAGCTAAAATGTTATCCCACTTCTATAATATCAACGTTCCGTCACTCCTGAGTTCACGTGGGTTCTTCTGACATGCCAATAATTCTTGTCACTCCAGCAGAACTAACAGGTGGGCGAGATAACACCAGTTTGATTCAGGTCTATTAACCCATTCTGGGGTTAGGGTTAGTTAGGGTTAATTCTTGTCACTCCAGCAGAACTAACAGGTGGGCGAGATAACACCAGTTTGATTCAGGTCTATTAACCCATTCTGGGGTTAGGGTTAGTTAGGGTTAGGGTTAGTTAGGGTTAATTCTTGTCACTCCAGCAGAACTAACAGGTGGGCGAGATAACACGAGTTTGATTCAGACATGGTCTATTAACCCATTCTGGGCGGGAACCCCTTTTGGTGTTCATAGCATTATGTTATACTTTAGCTATTGGAAAAATAGCAGATCTACAAGCTCATAGCGCGCCACCGAGTGCCGCGCTACGAGCTTGTAGGTCTGCTATTTTTGAAAAATCGTGAAAAATGTGGCGCAAATCTTTGAATATATATATTCTTTCAGAGCGAGCGTTTTTAACTCAAATCTTTGAATATATATATTCTTTCAGAGCGAGCGTTTTTAACTCAAATCTTTGAATATATATATATATTCTTTCAGAGCGAGCGTTTTTAACTCAAATCTTTGCTTCTGGGGGAAAAAAAGGGGAAACTAGAAAAAGTGCCCTTCTGGGCACAGGTCTCCACCAGGAGGATAGGAGTGTGTGTGATGTTTGGCAAAATGTTTAGGAGTAATATAAACATGTTTTTTTGTTTCTTGCAACAATTTTCTTCATTTTGTTGAGGAAATGCAGAGCCAGATCACTCATAGCATCTCTGAGGATAGAATTCTGGATGAGCAGGACATGTGCAGCATTTTGTACAAAACAACTTTGGAAGGCAATCTTAGCCAATCAGTGTAGAATCTGAGAAATCCAACAGGCTCGTCTTGATCACATGACTACAGAGATCATGTGTACCGATTTGCGTGAGATTTGGATGAAATCTGTGCGACTAACATAAACAATGTGTTTTGCAGAAATCGGCCTCATGGTGGCGCTATAACCGGCAGATGTGGAGGGATGCAGGGACAATGTTTTTCCATGGCCTCTAGGGAGTGCGTATACATAAGTTGTCGATGCAGTTATAGATAAAAACAGGAATTGGACTGTTATAGCGCCACCGTGAGGCTGATTTGGGAAAGAAATAGTGGCATGTCGTCCTCGGCCTAGTGGAAATGTGCGTGTATATTTTGATGGAAATTGGACACTGTGTTTGTGATTTGTGGCATTTTGTTGGAAACGGACCAATCATGTGAGCTTTGGAAGCCAATCCTAGCCAATCAGGATGGAAGATGGGAAATTGTGCAGATCTGTGTTGATCACATGACAATAGAGATAGTGTATACCGAATTGTGTGATGTATGGATAAAATGTGTACGAGTTATCTACAGAAATGTGTTTTGCCTAAATCGGCCTAATGGTGGCGCTATAACAGGCCATTGAGGAATATTTGGGGCAGAGGTTCGTCGTTGGCATCCAGGGAGTGTGTGTGCACAGTTTGGCATAGATCGGGCCAACGGTGCCGGAGATTAGCTGATAACGGACGGACGGAAGGACGGACGGACGGAAGGAAGGACACACACACACACGGACGGAGTGCAAAACATACTCTCTCCCCATGCCTTCGGCCTGGTGGAGACAATAAAACATACTCTCTCCCCATGCCTTCGGCCTGGTGGAGACAATAAAACATACTCTCTCCCCATGCCTTCGGCCTGGTGGAGACAATAAAACATACTCTCTCCCCATGCCTTCGGCCTGGTGGAGACAACAAAACATACTCTCTCCCCATGCCTTCGGCCTGGTGGAGACAAAAAGGGGATTATACAGATATAATTAGTTGGATATGTCATGCTAGTTATATAGTAGAGGTCCTAACTTGATAGAGAATATGGTTCCAGCTATCTATTGTTTGATAGTTTGCACCATTTAATTTAGCAGTCCTGTGACGAACAGTCAAAAAGTGCTTTAGTTTTCGAGATACCCCTACCGGGCTTAGGACCAAACACAACATAGTTTTTCCTCATCTCTAAGGCCTCCCATACATGAAATGGATTCTTGTATAAAAATATTTTACTGCAAAAGTGGTGAAATTGATATTTAAAGTTATACACCCCAAAGTAAAAATACAGCCTGTCCGTCTGGGGATTAAGGCATATAAACTCATGTAGATTCACAATGGAAGCTCTGAGAGGTTTACAACTTGGCCTGAAGCCAGGACATCCCTCTACATTCTAGAAAACGAATAATGTCTATGTGAATGTAAATATGAGATATAGACATTTGAACACATACCTACAATAGGCGGAAATGTAAATCTATGTAGAGTGTAGGGCATTAACATACAAATCGATTAGTCGACTAGTCGACTAGCAAAACGGTAGTCGACACTGTAAATCAAAAATCGAGTAATCGTTAATATTATTTTTAATATTTTTTATGATTCTTTTTTTTTTTTTTTTTACAGCAGACATGCAGCTGTGAGCTCTGTTGTTTTGTTGGTAGTTCTCCAACTTAAGTACTAATCCCTTCCTGGCTGATTGTTTTCATATCATATACAAGCCGACTGTACGTGGGTTTTGCTGTCACCGTCACTCATGTAGGTGCGGTGGGCGGCGGTGGCTGGCTGCACTGGCAACATTTAAGACAGATTTTCAAAAAGCATATGCCTCATAGGCTCATACGCTCAATGGGGACAACTACAGTGTGTAAATACTTTTACTATTGGTGAGTTTATTACAATTACTGTAGTTTGTTCAACAAGTTAGATTGGAGACGTGTCGTCGTTTTGTCCGGTACAGTAGTATAGCAGCCTGTCCCTCCTCACTCTGCCCAATAATATCCAGTTTGGTGACAGTCAAACTACAGTAGCTCTTGCCGTGATTTCATGTTTCTTTTTCTTATTCATCTTTCTTCATGCTTATCCAACAAAAGTGCAGGCGTGCGGCATTATTAAAAACAAACAGCTATGCCGCGCGATCATAGTTATAATAGTCGCGATGGAGTGAAGAAGTTGATCATCTGATTCATAGCCTGGTAAGCCTGCTAGCTACGGTAGCAAGCCTAGTATGTAATCATAACCCCCTCCTAGCTTGTAGCTCCTTCTAAAAACCAAAGGAACTGTGGTTGTAACTTGTTGTTGAACATTTAGGGTTGTATGAAAAACATCGCATCATTTATTCCTCCTCCTCCTCCTCCTCCGTCTCAACAAACATTTTCAACAACGTAACATGCTATGCTGCGCCGTAGAAAGGTCTTGCGCATCAAAAATAGCAGATCTACAAGCTCACAGCGCGTCCATCCGTGAGTCATTGTGGATTTGCAACTTTGACTTGACTTTTAACAGCTGATGTGAATTTCGGCCAATCAGAGCGGCATTCAGCGTAATCTAGTAAGAGAGTGGCGACACTAGCGTTGACTCCCATTGTAACAATGGAATGCGGAAGTGCTCATTCTATCACAATGGGATAGTTCCAATGTTTGGAACTATAGCCCATAGCACCCGCTTTGTGGTGAGATCAAAGCGTGTCGCCACTCTCTTACTATTCCACTCGGCCTGCATTCACTGGCTCTGTTTGGCAGTTAATCCTTCACTCGCGCTGGCCGTTTCAGAACACGATGTTTTAATGCTTGATTGGATGGAAAAAAATATCATATTTTACCGCCGACTAATCGATTATAAACCGATTTTGATGGTATTCGTGTCGACTATCAAAAATCACGCTTGGTTAATGCCCTAGTAGAGTGTCTTCTTTACTTTGTAGTGACTCTGACATGGATTGTCATAGCAACACATATGAGGGCTTGTATGGAAGGTGTGGTTCTGCTGAATTGAGCAATACCAATTATTGTGTAACTGTAGCTTGAATACTCGTGAAGTTATGGCACTAAACTTATATGGTTTCCCAAATGGGAGGAAATAAAGCAGTCCTAATGAAATCTACAGTATCAAACAGATTAGTTTTATTTTGACTTCACTTATGCAAGGGTGGTGAAATTATAACAAATTCACTTGAGTAGAAGTCCCTAAAATATATGAAATGTCACAAATGAGAAATTGTGAAAGTATATATGCAGCTTCAACAATAGTAGGCTACAGAGAGAAATGCAGCCCTACAATAGAACTACCTACTAACTATTATTTAGCACACCTGGATGAGGGAAACCAAGCTCAATGCTCAATGTTATCCTCATACCAGCAAGTCATTCATTCATATAGAGTTGATATAATCATTGTTTGCTTAAGGTAAAGTTGTATTTAGCTTCACCGCATCTGCATTGTATTGCCTACGGCTTTCTTCATAAAAGGTAAATCATTGCAAATATTTTGGAATATGAAAAGGATATATATTTGGAATAATGGCAAATCAAGTAGCTATCTGACCTAGCTTTAAGTTCCATTTAGTGTAACATACATACTAACAGAGCATGTCCAGTAGCCATTGACAATAGTAGAACCCTGACACTGTAGACCTTAGGGCGAGAAAAGGGCGAGGTCACATGCACGCATCGGCCTGGGTGACAGCAGACTGCTGGGCGAGCGCTGGCGCTTTGGCATGGGGAGTCAGATCAACATATGGAATTAATTATGTACTGGCCATATATGGAGCGTGTCTTGAGTATACAGGGATTAATGAGGTCAGATCATACAATATGGAATGTCAGAACAGGTCAGCTCCATTTATGGAGATCTAAGGGTTTGAGGTTTGAGGTCAGACGTAGAGTTGCTGGCCAATATTGATGACATCAGGGATCTCCATATATGGGAATTCTTATATATGGCCTTAATATTGATGAGGGATCTCCATCCCTGATGATGTCACAAGGTGACTATAACTAACTGACTAACTGACTGACAGTGACAGGACATTTATGTTTTCATAGTAAATGTGATGTGTGGTCGCTATTACAACATGGTTAAAAAAACATCCAAATACAAATAGAAAAAGGAAAGTGACACGGTCCATAATGTCAAAACCTCCGCAGTAGAAGACCTTCAACACTAAATGTTGCTCAACAGAGAAATTATGCTGATGTTCATAAAACCCTGGCTCCAGATACCAACACTAAGCTCTCGTAACCTGATCGTATGAAGATAAATATCATACAATATATAACCTCTGACTGGTAGTTATAATGACATACTGAAGACTCTGAGGAAGATATGATGTGATGTGATGGTCTACTCTAAATACAGATCCTGGAAACTGAAGGAAAATCTCATACATTACAATTTGAATTGTAGATTGAGCTGAAAGGTCTGATGTGGTATGCTCTGAAAGTGTGCCCATGGGATATGCACTGATAGAAGCTGCACGTCCAAGAAAAAATCACACCCATGTGAACTGAGTGGTGTAAGGTCTTATATAGACTGATCAGCTGTGGTCTGACGTAATGTCTGACGTAATGAAATCACACCCGTGTGAACTGGGTGACCATAGCAACCGTGCTCATTTTTTGGTACGAACAGACAGACAGACAGACAGACACACGTAAACTAACAAAGCCAGTTGTAGGAGTGGTTTACTTAGAAAATCATGGACCAGTGTCTTCAGTATGTCATCATAACGCTTAGTTTAGTGTCATCACTTTCATTTCATTAAATTAAAATAGGTGAACATTTGGTCTGCTGTTCTGATTCTTTGTTTTGTCTGGCAGCTGCTTTATTTCCTTTAGAGGTTTAAGGTAGCTTTTATGATGTTTATATAATACAAGAGCAGCCTTCCTCATACTACATGAAGGACCTTGTCTCTGTTACTATTATCAACCTTATTCAGTCTTCTTGATGAGACTGGTGCAGGCATACTCTCACTCTCAACATCTGCAACTTGTTCTGACTGGTGTAGTTTGCTCAGCAACATGATACATGATAAGATATCTTTAATTTGAAGGAAAGTATATTTTCTGTATTTGGAGCCAGGGTTTTCATCATCATCATCATCATCTCTCTGTTGAGCACCATTTAGTATGTGTTGAAGGTCTTCTGCTTTGGGGTTTGTGACATTATGGATCTTGTTTCTTTACTTTTTCTAAATGTTTACCACAGATGATACAAATATTTGGATCCAATGTTTGTACATCACACTCCATTCTGGTAAAAAAGAAAAGAAAAAGAAAGACAAATACTTCAGGTTCAGAATTCATCAATCAACTATGTTGTGTCCGACCGTACACTACTATAGTTAGGTACTATGCACAGTAACCATGCTGTTACAAGTGATACTAATGAACCATTCTGGTGAAACAGTCTGGGCTTTTCTATTATGCTACTGGACAGGATCTGTTACACTAAATGGAGCTTAAAGTTCACTCCAGCGAGCTAAATAGCTACTAGACTTGACAAGGTTCTTCTGCTCTTTTCACATTCCAAAATATTTGCTGTGTCAGTTCATGAAGAAACCCATATAGGCAACACGATGCAGATAGAGCAGATGGAGACAAATACTGTAAAAATTACTTTAATTGCATTGTTCCATAAGTCTTGTCTTATTAATACTGGTAGAACTTAAGACTTAAGACTTAACAGGAAATGGGGGAAATATGAGAATTGATTGTGTTTGTTTTGTATAAGGGATGTGAAAAGTTACTGTACATTGCTTTTCTAAATAAAGTAAACAATACAAAATGAAAATTGTGAAAATTGTGGAGGGCAGAGATCCAGGAATCCTGAGTTGGTGTTTGCTAGACTCTCGCAGTAACTAATGACTTGCTGTTATGAGGATAACATTGATCATTGAGCACCCTCATCCAGGTCTGTGCTATATAATAGTAGTTCTATTGTAGGCCTGCATTTCTCTGCAGTATTGTTGCAGCTGCAATATTCTTTTCACAATTTCTCAAGTTTGGGATTTCATACATTTTGGAACTTCTATTCAAGTCAATTTGTTATAATTATTCCACCATTGATAAGTGAAGTCAAAATAAAACTAGAAAGGTGCAATTCTGGGAAATTGCAAGTGTGGTTGCACTGACGTGAGTCACAAAGCATATAGGGACCTGGGAACTGAATTCCGTCTTACCGTTTGTATTCTATATTGTGATGTCATGTGAAGCATGACGCAAAAGTTGTGCAAAAGTTAACACAAATCACACCTGTGTGAAGTGAGGGGGGCTAATATATTAAAGTCTAACTCATGTTGATTAGGTGATGTAATGGTGATGTGAAACAAACGGTGTAAACACATTAACTCTTAGCCTGCCGCCATTAATTAATCCCTCGATTGCGTATTGCCATGGTTTAATCACGCGTGACACTTACTTTGAAGAGCCAAATATCCGTATCGCATTTTACTATGAAACCATTCCGTGTGTGTTGACGAAGCTGGTGCTCGTTCTCTCGGTCGGTGGTGGAAAAAGTGGACCGCGAGTATCACAGCGCCTGCTACAGGCCGTTGAAAACGCTTGTCTGGGACAAAGCGTCCTCTGCAATGTCGCTTCTGTGAGATAAAGCCGTCTGAAAACAGAGCCGGCAATGTTAGTGGATGCGCGCGCATTTTCAAAATGGCCGCGCCCATTGTGTCAGAAGCATAACAAAGCTAACGGACGGTAGATTTCGATACGATCGTATTAAAACATGCATTAATGAATACATCGCTGTTAAAACGGCTTTTCCGTTTGTGGCAGGCTACAAGATTCTACGTGTTAATATTCCTATGTTCCTGGCGGGTAAACGATTAAATGCCATTAACAATAAAGAGACAATATGACGCAAATGTTCCCTTTATTGGCAATGGCGTTTAAAAAAAAAACATTGAACAAAAAAAAACATTAAACCACCTTGTTGGCAAAAAAATATCGGACAGAGAACAATAGTGTGTTGGTGTTGCCTAGAGCAACCACACTAACTAATACTGTCGATTTCATTAGGACTGTTTTATTCCCCCCATTTGGGACACAATTTACGTTTAGTGCCATAACTCCACGAGTATGCAAGCTACAATTACACAATTGGTATTGCTGGATACAGTAGAACCACACCATTCCTACAAGCCCTCATATGTGTTGCTATGACACTCCATGTCAGAGTCACTGCAAAGTAAAGAAGACACTATACAGATTTACATTTTCGCCTATTGTACGTATGTGTTCAAATGACTATCTCATATTTACATTCACATATTGACATTATTATTTTTCTAGAATGTAGAGGGATGTCCTGGCTTCCAATATGCCACATTTTAAACCTCTCAGAGCTTCCATTGTGAATCTACATGAGTTTATATGCCTTAATCCCCAGACGGACAGGCTGTATTTTTAGTTTGAGGTGTATGACTTTAAATATCAATTTCACCACTTTTACAGTAAAATATTTTTATACAAGAATCCATTTCATGTATGGGAGGCCTTAGAGATGAGGAAAAGCTATGTTGTGTTTGGTCCTAAGCCCGGTAGGGGTATGCCAATTTATGGGGGCCATTGTCACAGTACTAATAATAGGTCCTCACTAATAATCATGAGAGAATGGCGCAATTTATTTTTACACCGTCTGTGTCTCATAGGAGGGCTGTGGGCAGTTCAGAAACCGTCCTCCAGTGACATCATCAATGGGGAATACAAGCTAATAGAAACTGCAGGCTTTCTAGTCCTGAACAGTTGCAATGTGATAACGGAAGCCATGGTTCTCACGATAATGAAAATCTAAACATTTTTGTAAAAAAATCTTGTTTAAAAACAAATCTGCCTAATGAGGACGGTTTCTGAACCGCCCACAGCCCTCCTATATGATACACAGACTGGTTTCTGAACTGCCCACAGCCCTCCTATGAGACAGACTGGTTTCTGAACTGCCCACAGCCCTCCTATGAGACAGACTGGTTTCTGAACCGCCCACAGCCCTCCTATGAGACACAGACTGGTTTCTGAACCGCCCACAGCCCTCCTATGAGACACAGACTGGTTTCTGAACTGCCCACAGCCCTCCTATGAGACACAGACTGGTTTCTGAACCGCCCACAGCCCTCCTATGAGACACAGACTGGTTTCTGAACCGCACACAGCCCTCCTATGAGACACAGACTGGTTTCTGAACTGCCCACAGCCCTCCTATATGATACACAGACTGGTTTCTGAACCGCCCACAGCCCTCCTATGAGACACAGACTGGTTTCTGAACCGCCCACAGCCCTCCTATGAGACACAGACTGGTTTCTGAACCGCCCACAGCCCTCCTATGAGACACAGACTGGTTTCTGAACCACCCACAGCCCTCCTATGATACACAGACTGGTTTCTGAACCGCCCACAGCCCTCCTATGAGACACAGACTGGTTTCTGAACCGCCCACAGCCCTCCTATGAGACACAGACTGGTTTCTGAACCGCCCACAGCCCTCTTATGAGACACAGACTGGTTTCTGAACCGCCCACAGCCCTCCTATGAGACACAGACTGGTTTCTGAACTGCCCACAGCCCTCCTATGAGCCACAGACTGGTTTCTGAACTGCCCACAGCCCTCCTATGAGACACAGACTGGTTTCTGAACCGCCCACAGCCCTCCTATGAGACACATACTGGTTTCTGAACCGCCCACAGCCCTCCTATGAGACACAGACTGGTTTCTGAACCGCCCACAGCCCTCCTATGAGACAGACTGGTTTCTGAACCGCCCACAGCCCTCCTATGAGACAGACTGGTTTCTGAACCGCCCACAGCCCTCCTATGAGACACAGACTGGTTTCTGAACCGCCCACAGCCCTCCTATGAGACACAGACTGGTTTCTGAACCGCCCACAGCCCTCCTATGAGACACAGACTGGTTTCTGAACTGCCCACAGCCCTCCTATGAGACACAGACTGGTTTCTGAACCGCCCACAGCCCTCCTATGAGACACAGACTGGTTTCTGAACCGCCCACAGCCCTCCTATGAGACACAGACTGGTTTCTGAACCGCCCACAGCCCTCCTATGAGACACAGACTGGTTTCTGAACTGCCCACAGCCCTCCTATGAGACACAGACTGGTTTCTGAACCGCCCACAGCCCTCCTATGAGACACAGACTGGTTTCTGAACCGCCCACAGCCCTCCTATGAGACACATACTGGTTTCTGAACCGCCCACAGCCCTCCTATGAGACACAGACTGGTTTCTGAACCGCCCACAGCCCTCCTATGAGACAGACTGGTTTCTTAACCGCCCACAGCCCTCCTATGAGACAGACTGGTTTCTGAACCGCCCACAGCCCTCCTATGAGACACAGACCGAGTAGAAAGAAGTTGTGCCATTGTATCATGATTATTTATTAGTGAGGACCTATTATATGAAGATAGGTTGAAAAGTGGTGAAGTGGTCCTTTAATGGTATGGTCACATATTATGCTAATTTCTCAAATTGCTCAACGTGCAACGTTTAGCAACCGAGCTGAATTCCATCCATTAGGCCTAATAGATAACTTAATATATCATAATAGTTTACATTAACCCATTCTGGGCGGGAACCCCTTTTGGTGTCAGCATTATGTTATGCTTTAGCTATTGGAAAAATAGCAGATCTACAAGCTCATAGCACGCCACCGAGTGGCGCGCTATGAGCTCGTAGGTCTGCTAATTTTGAAAAATCGAAGAACGACTGACATAGAAACATAGCTTTTTCAGAAAACTGTCAGGATGTAGAAGACATTTTAAACTGTCAGGATGTAGAAGACATTTTAAACTGTCAGGATGTAGAAGACATTTTAAACTGTCAGGATGTAGAAGACATTTTAAACTGTCAGGATGTAGAAGACATTGTAAACTGTCAGGATGTAGAAGACATTTTAAACTGTCAGGATGTAGAAGACATTGTAAACTGTCAGGATGTAGAAGACATTTTAAACTGTCAGGATGTAGAAGACATTTTAAACTGTCAGGATGTAGAAGACATTTTAAACTGTCAGGATGTAGAAGACATTTTAAACTGTCAGGATGTAGAAGACATTTTAAACTGTCAGGATGTAGAAGACATTTTAAACTGTCAGGATGTAGAAGACATTTTAAACTGTCAGGATGTAGAAGACATTTTAAACTGTCAGGATGTAGAAGACATTTTAAACTGTCAGGATGTAGAAGACATTTTAAACTGTCAGGATGTAGAAGACATTTATAGAATCTGATCTCAGGTCAGAATGGGTTCTATGTACAGTAAGCCTATTGGAAGAAAAGGCTGGTTGTGCATTTATGGGTATTATTATTATATGCATAATAATAATAATAATAATAATAATAATAATAATGCACACCACATTGCATTCATGTCTGCATCATGTGGCAGCGGTGGCCGAACGGATTGCGGAGCGGTCTAGATACCGGAAGGTCGCCAGTTCGAATCAGCGGTCCGACACGTTAAAATTACCACCGCTGAAGTGCCCTTGAACAAGGCATTGAACCACTACGATGAAATGTTCTATGAGCAGGGCCTGGCTGGAAACAAGTTATTGAGCTTAGCCCAGATACCCTGGGTAAATATAGTAATCATTTCATTTCATTTCATTTCATGTCTGCATGTGGTATTACATTTATTTTAGATTGCCGTCTTTGATTCTGAAATGAATATAGATATCTAACCACATACTGTACAGAAAGAAAGCAGCATCTGTTACAGTTGCACATGTTCTCCAGAAGGTGGCAGTCACGCTCTTCCTGCCAACCTATATGTTCCCTTTTCCAGGCTGTCAGAGAAGATGTAAAACAACAGAGTATGGTTTAACCTTTAAGATGTAGAACAACAGAGTATGGTTTAACCTTTAAGATGTAGAACAACAGAGTATGGTTTAACCTTTAAGATGTAGAACAACAGAGTATGGTTTAACCTTTAAGGGAGGCCGTCCTGACTTGCCAAAGTGTAGTTCTGTAGTTCTCTGTAGTTCTCTGTAGTTCTTCATGGAAGCTCCAAGGTGAAAGTAGTTTGGAGTTGATTTGATAGTAGGTGTCGGAGCAGAGTCGGTGTCTATATACGTGGCGTCTCTGTAAGTGCGTATGTGCACGCCCAGATGTGTGCGTATGTGGTAAGTGTGTGGGGCACGCTCAGATGTGTGCGTATTTGCACGCTCAGATGTGTGCGTATGTGCACGGCTGCACGCTCAGATGTGTGCATATGTGCACGCTCAGATGTGTGCGTATGTGCACGCCCAGATGTGTGCGTATGTGCACGCCCAGATGTGTGCGTATGTGGTAGGTGTGTGTGGGCACGCTCAGATGTGTGCGTATGTGCACGCCCAGATGTGTGCGTATGTGGTAGGTGTGTGTGGGCACGCTCAGATGTGTGCGTATGTGCACGCAGATGTGTGCGTATGTGCACGCCCTGATGTGTGCGTATGTGCACGCTCAGATGTGTGCATATGTGGTAAGTGTGTGTGGGGCACGCTCGGATGTGTGCGTATGTGGTATGTGCGTGTGGGGCACGCCACTTTGGGCCACTTTCTCGTTCGTACGGGTATGAAGAAGAGCTTTCTCGTTCGTACGGGTATGAAGAAGAGCTTTCTCGTTCGTACGGGTATGAAGAAGAGCTTTTGCAAAAGTTTGTATATATGTATGTATTTTTTTACCTCCGAGGAATTGATCCGATGGTCTCATCGAGAGAGAGACTTGCATTGAGTGAACGCAGGCTGCTGCTTGGGGAGGGGGGAGGGGGGTCATTGCCTTTGCTCAAGGGTACGTTGGCAGGGTGTGTTTGGGTGGCCCTCCTAAGTGATGATGATACGCATCAGCTCCCCGTGACGGTCGGTGATGTAACGGTAATGACTAGACCAACTTCCAAGCCCCATAACATGTCACATTACATTTTCGTCACTTGCCCCATGCAGAGAGAGAGACTTTTCAGAGAGGTGGAATGGGTGCATATGATATGATATGTGACCAAATTTGACTGAGGGACAACGTTGAGGGACGTTGAGGGGGGACGTTGAGGGACAACGTTTTTTCATGTAATGTGAAAGCAGGGAATCATAGCTTCAAATTGACATATTGTTTGTTCAGTTTGACCCACCAGTTTTGGAGATATGGCTTATAGAGTAATGTCTTGCAGAGAAACAGCGAGTTGAGAAAACAGGCTTGAAAAGGTTCACTTCTGTG
>NW_027637574.1:117500-135146 GCF_951216825.1 Electrona antarctica
AGCTCTTATTTTGAAAAGCCGCCATTTCCTCTCCACAAACAGTAGTCTTAAGTTAGGAGTTTTCACACAGCTGGCCTTGTTTACAATGTGAATCCAGGCCGGAGCTCCGGAGAGCTCTAGATCGTCAGTTCTGTGCCGTCAAAGAAACGCTGTTTTGACCAAAAATGCCATCTGGGACAAGGAATAGGAGATACAGGCGATTGAAATAAATGGATAGAATGGATTCTTATGGCGACGACGATCTAAGATGGGCGATCCAGTGCTGTGCTAACAAAACAGCTAGCTAACCGGCTAACGTGAGTACCATTATGGCTCGAGCAATCGAACGCGCTATAAAAGCTCAATTGCCGAAGGCCGTCGGCAATGGTGTTAAGCGCCAGTATCAAAATTAGGCTTCAATTGACTTTAATCGTCGCCAATGGCGCGGAGGGTGTTAATGATTTACTGTTGATATGATTTCTATTTCTGGAATAAGGGTCCACATTCAGAGTTAAGACCCCAATCACCCAGGACAAAGTTCACCGTCCTTTCTATTAGTAACACCCAGCGCCCAGGACCAAGTTTTATCCAAAAGACAAAGTTTATTGATATGAAAACTGATCGCATCGCTCCACAGCCTGGGAGCGCCTGTTGCGCAATCCTCGATGGAAAATGCCCCCCCCCCCCCTGTTTAGCCGACGAGACCGAAAATCTTAAAACGTTAATAACTCAACGTCAAATTCTAAGAAAAGATCCTGTCCAGTCGCTAGTCGCGGTAGATTTAATCATGCCTCCCGTTTTTGTCGTTCGCCTCTAGAGTGTTTTCTCTACATTTATCTGCTTCAGCCACATCCAGGATAACATCCGGTCCGTCGCTAAATGTGCTCCGCTGCTATAAATCGCTGGGCTCTGATTTAATGGATGAAATAACCGCGGGCGTTCAGGGTGTTAATGATTTACTGTTGATATGATTTATATTTCTGGAATAAGGTCCACATTCAGAGTAAAGTATCCCCTTCATGGTGACACAGCAGTGAACAGATGCAACACTTCAGAAGTGGCACCGTTTGGTAAACGGTATCTTGCGCACGAAGGACATCATATACAGACATCTTTGTCCAGAGGTAGTCTACAGATTAGAATTAGAATTTAGTAAGTGCCACCTTATTCCGTCACATATTTGTTACACTGCGTTTGTGACTTTGCGTACATTGAGGACTTGACATTTGTGACCAGATTTGACTGAGAGACTGCCATCGCGCACATTACAGCTTTTCACCAGAGGAGAAAAACTTTTTTTTTTTTTTTTTAAATGAGTTAATAGCACAGGCAGACTCTTCACATACTAGAGCATGTCTGAAATAAGTGTCAGAGCTGAAATCGGCATGTAAATATGAAATAAATGCCCAAACATGTAGCTAGGTGTAATGTTAGAGTCCACAGAAGTGAACCTTTCAAGCCTGTTTTCTCAACTTGTTGTTTTCTGCAAGACATTACTCTATAAGCCATATCTCCAAAACTGGTGGGTCAAACTGAACAATCAATATGTCCATTTGAAGCTATGATTCCCTGCTTTCATAGGACATGAAAAAACGAAAATTCCAAAAAATCCAATGGCAGTCTCTCAGTCAAATTTAGTCACATTTACTTAAAAATAACGATCATGTCCACATGGTCCCTCTCCCCTCTCTCTGCTATAGATACACAGGGCTGTGCCGTGACACCCCCTCCCTCTCCTCATTCTGCTATAGATACACAGGGCTGTGCCGTGACACCCCCTCCCTCTCCTCATTCTGCTATAGATACACAGGGCTGTGCCGTGACACCCCCTCCCTCTCCTCTCTCTGCTATAGATACACAGGGCTGTGCCGTGACACCCCCTCCCTCTCCTCATTCTGCTATAGATACACAGGGGTGTCCAGTGACACCCCCTCCCTCTCCTCTCTCTCTGCTTAGCACTTTTATGGTTAAATATCTCAAACCTTCTATGCTCCTATAGCCTCATTGGTAGTTTAATTTCTCTGTCCTTGGCACACACACACACACACACACACACACACACACACACACACACACACACACACACCTTTTGATTGAGTGTGTGTGTGTGTGTAGAAGAGCATTGAATGTTATTCTGTGTTATGAATACGTCAACGGCTCTGATTAAAGCAATGGTTCATAAACTTTTTACTGCAGCACGCACGCGTGCACACGCACGCACGCACGCGCACGCACACGCACACGCACACGCACGCACACGCACACACACGTGTTAACTTCTCCGCAGAACCTTTTGTGCTGTTGGTTTGTGTGTGTGTTTGTGTGTATGTGTGAGAGAGAGCGTGCGTGCATGCCTGTGACCGTGCGTGCCTGTGACCGTGCGTGCGTGCGTGCATGCCTGCGACCGTGAGTGCGTGCGTGCCTGCGACCGTGCGTGCGTGCGTGCGTGCGTGCGTGCGTGCGACTGTGCGTGCATGCCTGTGACCGTGCGTGCGTGCGTGCGTGCATGCCTGTGACCGTGCGTGCGTGCGTGCGTGCGTGCGTGCGTGCGTGCGTGCGTGCGTGCGTGCGTGCGTGCATGCCTGTGACCGTGCGTGCGTGCGTGCGTGCGTGCGTGCGTGCGTGCGTGCGTGCGTGCGTGCGTGCGTGTGACCGTGCGTGCGTGCGTGCGTGCGTGCGTGCGTGTGACCGTGCGTGCGTGCGTGCGTGCGTGTGACCGTGCGTGCGTGCGTGCGTGCGTGTGACCGTGCGTGCGTGTGTGCGTGCGTGCGTGCGTGCGTGCGTGCGACTGTGCGTGCATGCCTGTGACCGTGCGTGCGTGCGTGCGTGCGTGCGTGCATGCCTGTGACCGTGCGTGCGTGCGTGCGTGCGTGCGTGCGTGCGTGCGTGCGTGCGTGCGTGCGTGCGTGCGTGCGTGCGTGCGTGCGTGCGTGCGTGCGTGCATGCCTGTGACCGTGCGTGCGTGCGTGCGTGCGTGCGTGCGTGCGTGCGTGCGTGTGACCGTGCGTGCGTGCGTGCGTGCGTGCGTGCGTGTGACCGTGCGTGCGTGCGACCGTGCGTGCGTGCGTGCGTGCGTGCGTGCGTGCGTGCGTGCGTGCGTGCGTGTGACCGTGCGTGCGTGCGTGCGTGCGTGCGTGCGTGTGACCGTGCGTGCGTGCGACCGTGCGTGCGTGCGTGCGTGCGTGCGTGCTGCGTGCGTGCGTGCGTGTGTTGGCCTTCTCTGGGCTCTGTGTGTAATAATAGTGAGCTGAGATCTTTGGACAGAGTGAACAATACTTAATAGAGCCATGATGATGATCAGCATTAAAACCACTGGACCTTTACAGGGAAACATGATGAGAATGTTGACGAGAGAGAGAGAGAGAGAGAGAGAGACAGAGAGAGAGAGAGAGAGAGAGAGAGAAAATAGGAGGAGGGGACATGGTTGCTCTTTGGTTGTGTTGTGAAAATCTCTTTTAAAACATTTAGGCCTGACCTCGAAATTAAAAAAAAATCTTCTAAATCCTCCAGTTTTCTGAAATAAATATTTTCACGATTTAAAAAAAAATAGATCTACAAGCTCATAGCGCGCCACTCGGGGGCGCGCTATGAGCTTGTAGATCTGCTATTTTTCAATAGCTAAATTATAACAATGTTTAAAACACCAAAAGGGGTTCCCGCGCAGAATGGGTTAAAACACTCTTCAGTCATTGTATCATCTTCAGGCGCACGCACGCACGCACGCACGCACGCACGCACGCACGCACGCACGCACGCACGCGCACGCGCACAGCCATTAGTATAACCCTACCATTACCGGTCCTCATCATGAGGCACGCTGACTCAATAATCACTTTTTGTTCAGACTAGTTCTGGACAGCGGCTCTCTGCAGCCACACACAATGATGCAAATGTAATTAACTGTGTGTGTGTGTGTGTGTGTGTGTGTAGTGTACTGTGTGTGTGTGTGTGCACGTGTGCACGTACGTGAACCTGTCAATTGGAAGTACATTAGGCCTCCACACAATCAAACCGCACATTGTTATGCAAATGCCTCATCAGGGCCTCAGAGTGCATCTCTGTTCATTCGGTGACTCTTGGACCGTAGCAGAGTCACATGCATACAGCAGGCCTCTCATTGGACCGTAGCAGAGTCACATGCATACAGCAGGCCTCTCATTGGACCGTAGCAGAGTCACATGCATACAGCAGGCCTCTCATTGGACCGTAGCAGAGTCACATGCATACAGCAGGCCTCTCATTGGACCGTAGCAGAGTCACATGCATACAGCAGGCCTCTCATTGGACCGTAGCAGAGTCACATGCATACAGCAGGCCTCTCATTGGACCGTAGCAGAGTCACATGCATACAGCAGGCCTCTCATTGGACCGTAGCAGAGTCACATGCATACAGCAGGCCTCTCATTGGACCGTAGCAGAGTCACATGCATACAGCAGGCCTCTCATTGGACCGTAGCAGAGTCACATGCATACAGCAGGCCTCTCATTGGACCGTAGCAGAGTCACATGCATACAGCAGGCCTCTCATTAAACCTATATGATTATAACCATACTGTGCATCAGCAATGCTCTTTTGTTGGCAGTGTAGCTAAATGTAAAGTAAACTATAAAATGGAGGCGGTGGATTGGCGAGACGTAGAGCTCTGTCTGTCTGTCTGTCTGTCTGTCAGACAGACAGACAGACAGACAGACAGACAGACAACCAATTATCCTGAAAGTACCGAAGCTTCTCAAGGCTAATGCTGCATTCACGTGGGATCAGACAAGCGGTTAGACGGAACTGGTTTTAGTGGACATTGTGCCTTTCAGTGATTGAACTGGTTTTAGTGGACATTGTGCCTTTCAGTAACTGGTTTTAGTGGACATTGTGCCTTTCAGTGATTGAACTGGTTTTAGTGGACATTGTGCCTTTCAGTAACTGGTTTTAGTGGACATTGTGCCTTTCAGTAACTGGTTTTAGTGGACATTGTGCCTTTCAGTGACTGGTTTTAGTGGACATTGTGCCTTTCAGTAACTGGTTTTAGTGGACATTGTGCCTTTCAGTAACTGGTTTTAGTGGACATTGTGCCTTTCAGTGATTGAACTGGTTTTAGTGGACATTGTGCCTTTCAGTGATTGAACTGGTTTTAGTGGACATTGTGCCTTTCAGTGATTGAACTGGTTTTAGTGGACATTGTGCCTTTCAGTGATTGAACTGGTTTTAGTGGACATTGTGCCTTTCAGTAACTGGTTTTAGTGGACATTGTGCCTTTCAGTGATTGAACTGGTTTTAGTGGACATTGTGCCTTTCAGTAACTGGTTTTAGTGGACATTGTGCCTTTCAGTAACTGGTTTTAGTGGACATTGTGCCTTTCAGTGACTGGTTTTAGTGGACATTGTGCCTTTCAGTAACTGGTTTTAGTGGACATTGTGCCTTTCAGTGACTGGTTTTAGTGGACATTGTGCCTTTCAGTAACTGGTTTTAGTGGACATTGTGCCTTTCAGTAACTGGTTTTAGTGGACATTGTGCCTTTCAGTAACTGGTTTTAGTGGACATTGTGCCTTTCAGTGACTGGTTTTAGTGGACATTGTGCCTTTCAGTAACTGGTTTTAGTGGACATTGTGCCTTTCAGTAACTGGTTTTAGTGGACATTGTGCCTTTCAGTAACTGGTTTTAGTGGACATTATGCCTTTCAGTAACTGGTTTTAGTGGACATTGTGCCTTTCAGTAACTGGTTTTAGTGGACATTGTGCCTTTCAGTAACTGGTTTTAGTGGACATTATGCCTTTCAGTAACTGGTTTTAGTGGACATTGTGCCTTTCAGTAACTGGTTTTAGTGGACATTGTGCCTTTCAGTAACTGGTTTTAGTGGACATTGTGCCTTTCAGTAACTGGTTTTAGTGGACATTGTGCCTTTCAGTAACTGGTTTTAGTGGACATTGTGCCTTTCAGTAACTGGTTTTAGTGGACATTATGCCTTTCAGTAACTGGTTTTAGTGGACATTATGCCTTTCAGTAACTGGTTTTAGTGGACATTGTGCCTTTCAGTAACTGGTTTTAGTGGACATTGTGCCTTTCAGTAACTGGTTTTAGTGGACATTGTGCCTTTCAGTAACTGGTTTTAGTGGACATTGTGCCTTTCAGTGATTGAACTGGTTTTAGTGGACATTGTGCCTTTCAGTAACTGGTTTTAGTGGACATTGTGCCTTTCAGTAACTGGTTTTAGTGGACATTGTGCCTTTCAGTAACTGGTTTTAGTGGACATTATGCCTTTCAGTAACTGGTTTTAGTGGACATTGTGCCTTTCAGTAACTGGTTTTAGTGGACATTATGCCTTTCAGTAACTGGTTTTAGTGGACATTGTGCCTTTCAGTAACTGGTTTTAGTGGACATTGTGCCTTTCAGTGATTGAACTGGTTTTAGTGGACATTGTGCCTTTCAGTAACTGGTTTTAGTGGACATTGTGCCTTTCAGTAACTGGTTTTAGTGGACAT
This sequence comes from Electrona antarctica, assembly GCF_951216825.1. NCBI lineage: Eukaryota > Metazoa > Chordata > Actinopteri > Myctophiformes > Myctophidae > Electrona > Electrona antarctica. The sequence goes on from NW_027637574.1 coordinate 123,954, forward strand.
TATGCCTTTCAGTAACTGGTTTTAGTGGACATTGTGCCTTTCAGTAACTGGTTTTAGTGGACATTGTGCCTTTCAGTGATTGAACTGGTTTTAGTGGACATTGTGCCTTTCAGTAACTGGTTTTAGTGGACATTGTGCCTTTCAGTGATTGAACTGGTTTTAGTGGACATTGTGCCTTTCAGTGATTGAACTGGTTTTAGTGGACATTATGCCTTTCAGTAACTGGTTTTAGTGGACATTGTGCCTTTCAGTAACTGGTTTTAGTGGACATTGTGCCTTTCAGTAACTGGTTTTAGTGGACATTGTGCCTTTCAGTAACTGGTTTTAGTGGACATTATGCCTTTCAGTAACTGGTTTTAGTGGACATTATGCCTTTCAGTAACTGGTTTTAGTGGACATTGTGCCTTTCAGTAACTGGTTTTAGTGGACATTATGCCTTTCAGTAACTGGTTTTAGTGGACATTGTGCCTTTCAGTAACTGGTTTTAGTGGACATTGTGCCTTTCAGTAACTGGTTTTAGTGGACATTGTGCCTTTCAGTGATTGAACTGGTTTTAGTGGACATTATGCCTTTCAGTAACTGGTTTTAGTGGACATTGTGCCTTTCAGTAACTGGTTTTAGTGGACATTGTGCCTTTCAGTGATTGAACTGGTTTTAGTGGACATTGTGCCTTTCAGTAACTGGTTTTAGTGGACATTGTGCCTTTCAGTGATTGAACTGGTTTTAGTGGACATTGTGCCTTTCAGTAACTGGTTTTAGTGGACATTGTGCCTTTCAGTAACTGGTTTTAGTGGACATTGTGCCTTTCAGTAACTGGTTTTAGTGGACATTGTGCCTTTCAGTAACTGGTTTTAGTGGACATTATGCCTTTCAGTGATTGAACTGGTTTTAGTGGACATTATGCCTTTCAGTGATTGAACTGGTTTTAGTGGACATTGTGCCTTTCAGTAACTGGTTTTAGTGGACATTGTGCCTTTCAGTAACTGGTTTTAGTGGACATTGTGCCTTTCAGTAACTGGTTTTAGTGGACATTGTGCCTTTCAGTAACTGGTTTTAGTGGACATTGTGCCTTTCAGTGATTGAACTGGTTTTAGTGGACATTGTGCCTTTCAGTAACTGGTTTTAGTGGACATTGTGCCTTTCAGTAACTGGTTTTAGTGGACATTATGCCTTTCAGTAACTGGTTTTAGTGGACATTGTGCCTTTCAGTAACTGGTTTTAGTGGACATTGTGCCTTTCAGTGATTGAACTGGTTTTAGTGGACATTGTGCCTTTCAGTAACTGGTTTTAGTGGACATTGTGCCTTTCAGTGATTGAACTGGTTTTAGTGGACATTATGCCTTTCAGTAACTGGTTTTAGTGGACATTGTGCCTTTCAGTAACTGGTTTTAGTGGACATTGTGCCTTTCAGTGATTGAACTGGTTTTAGTGGACATTGTGCCTTTCAGTAACTGGTTTTAGTGGACATTGTGCCTTTCAGTAACTGGTTTTAGTGGACATTGTGCCTTTCAGTAACTGGTTTTAGTGGACATTATGCCTTTCAGTAACTGGTTTTAGTGGACATTGTGCCTTTCAGTAACTGGTTTTAGTGGACATTGTGCCTTTCAGTAACTGGTTTTAGTGGACATTGTGCCTTTCAGTAACTGGTTTTAGTGGACATTGTGCCTTTCAGTAACTGGTTTTAGTGGACATTATGCCTTTCAGTAACTGGTTTTAGTGGACATTGTGCCTTTCAGTAACTGGTTTTAGTGGACATTATGCCTTTCAGTAACTGGTTTTAGTGGACATTGTGCCTTTCAGTAACTGGTTTTAGTGGACATTGTGCCTTTCAGTAACTGGTTTTAGTGGACATTGTGCCTTTCAGTAACTGGTTTTAGTGGACATTATGCCTTTCAGTGACTGGTTTTAGTGGACATTGTGCCTTTCAGTAACTGGTTTTAGTGGACATTGTGCCTTTCAGTAACTGGTTTTAGTGGACATTGTGCCTTTCAGTAACTGGTTTTAGTGGACATTGTGCCTTTCAGTAACTGGTTTTAGTGGACATTGTGCCTTTCAGTAACTGGTTTTAGTGGACATTGTGCCTTTCAGTGATTGAACTGGTTTTAGTGGACATTGTGCCTTTCAGTAACTGGTTTTAGTGGACATTATGCCTTTCAGTAACTGGTTTTAGTGGACATTGTGCCTTTCAGTAACTGGTTTTAGTGGACATTGTGCCTTTCAGTAACTGGTTTTAGTGGACATTATGCCTTTCAGTGACTGGTTTTAGTGGACATTGTGCCTTTCAGTAACTGGTTTTAGTGGACATTGTGCCTTTCAGTAACTGGTTTTAGTGGACATTGTGCCTTTCAGTAACTGGTTTTAGTGGACATTATGCCTTTCAGTGACTGGTTTTAGTGGACATTGTGCCTTTCAGTAACTGGTTTTAGTGGACATTGTGCCTTTCAGTAACTGGTTTTAGTGGACATTGTGCCTTTCAGTAACTGGTTTTAGTGGACATTGTGCCTTTCAGTAACTGGTTTTAGTGGACATTATGCCTTTCAGTAACTGGTTTTAGTGGACATTGTGCCTTTCAGTAACTGGTTTTAGTGGACATTATGCCTTTCAGTAACTGGTTTTAGTGGACATTGTGCCTTTCAGTAACTGGTTTTAGTGGACATTGTGCCTTTCAGTAACTGGTTTTAGTGGACATTATGCCTTTCAGTGATTGAACTGGTTTTAGTGGACATTGTGCCTTTCAGTAACTGGTTTTAGTGGACATTATGCCTTTCAGTAACTGGTTTTAGTGGACATTATGCCTTTCAGTAACTGGTTTTAGTGGACATTGTGCCTTTCAGTAACTGGTTTTAGTGGACATTGTGCCTTTCAGTAACTGGTTTTAGTGGACATTGTGCCTTTCAGTAACTGGTTTTAGTGGACATTATGCCTTTCAGTAACTGGTTTTAGTGGACATTGTGCCTTTCAGTAACTGGTTTTAGTGGACATTATGCCTTTCAGTGATTGAACTGGTTTTAGTGGACATTGTGCCTTTCAGTAACTGGTTTTAGTGGACATTGTGCCTTTCAGTAACTGGTTTTAGTGGACATTGTGCCTTTCAGTAACTGGTTTTAGTGGACATTGTGCCTTTCAGTAACTGGTTTTAGTGGACATTGTGCCTTTCAGTGACTGGTTTTAGTGGACATTGTGCCTTTCAGTAACTGGTTTTAGTGGACATTGTGCCTTTCAGTAACTGGTTTTAGTGGACATTGTGCCTTTCAGTAACTGGTTTTAGTGGACATTGTGCCTTTCAGTGATTGAACTGGTTTTAGTGGACATTGTGCCTTTCAGTAACTGGTTTTAGTGGACATTGTGCCTTTCAGTAACTGGTTTTAGTGGACATTGTGCCTTTCAGTAACTGGTTTTAGTGGACATTGTGCCTTTCAGTGACTGGTTTTAGTGGACATTGTGCCTTTCAGTAACTGGTTTTAGTGGACATTGTGCCTTTCAGTAACTGGTTTTAGTGGACATTGTGCCTTTCAGTAACTGGTTTTAGTGGACATTGTGCCTTTCAGTAACTGGTTTTAGTGGACATTGTGCCTTTCAGTAACTGGTTTTAGTGGACATTGTGCCTTTCAGTAACTGGTTTTAGTGGACATTGTGCCTTTCAGTAACTGGTTTTAGTGGACATTGTGCCTTTCAGTAACTGGTTTTAGTGGACATTGTGCCTTTCAGTAACTGGTTTTAGTGGACATTGTGCCTTTCAGTAACTGGTTTTAGTGGACATTGTGCCTTTCAGTAACTGGTTTTAGTGGACATTGTGCCTTTCAGTAACTGGTTTTAGTGGACATTGTGCCTTTCAGTAACTGGTTTTAGTGGACATTGTGCCTTTCAGTAACTGGTTTTAGTGGACATTGTGCCTTTCAGTAACTGGTTTTAGTGGACATTGTGCCTTTCAGTAACTGGTTTTAGTGGACATTATGCCTTTCAGTGATTGAACTGGTTTTAGTGGACATTGTGCCTTTCAGTAACTGGTTTTAGTGGACATTATGCCTTTCAGTAACTGGTTTTAGTGGACATTATGCCTTTCAGTAACTGGTTTTAGTGGACATTGTGCCTTTCAGTAACTGGTTTTAGTGGACATTGTGCCTTTCAGTAACTGGTTTTAGTGGACATTATGCCTTTCAGTGATTGAACTGGTTTTAGTGGACATTGTGCCTTTCAGTAACTGGTTTTAGTGGACATTGTGCCTTTCAGTAACTGGTTTTAGTGGACATTGTGCCTTTCAGTAACTGGTTTTAGTGGACATTGTGCCTTTCAGTGACTGGTTTTAGTGGACATTGTGCCTTTCAGTAACTGGTTTTAGTGGACATTGTGCCTTTCAGTGACTGGTTTTAGTGGACATTGTGCCTTTCAGTAACTGGTTTTAGTGGACATTGTGCCTTTCAGTGATTGAACTGGTTTTAGTGGACATTGTGCCTTTCAGTAACTGGTTTTAGTGGACATTGTGCCTTTCAGTAACTGGTTTTAGTGGACATTGTGCCTTTCAGTAACTGGTTTTAGTGGACATTGTGCCTTTCAGTGACTGGTTTTAGTGGACATTGTGCCTTTCAGTTACTGGTTTTAGTGGACATTGTGCCTTTCAGTGACTGGTTTTAGTGGACATTGTGCCTTTCAGTAACTGGTTTTAGTGGACATTGTGCCTTTCAGTGATTGAACTGGTTTTAGTGGACATTGTGCCTTTCAGTAACTGGTTTTAGTGGACATTGTGCCTTTCAGTGATTGAACTGGTTTTAGTGGACATTGTGCCTTTCAGTGATTGAACTGGTTTTAGTGGACATTGTGCCTTTCAGTAACTGGTTTTAGTGGACATTGTGCCTTTCAGTAACTGGTTTTAGTGGACATTGTGCCTTTCAGTAACTGGTTTTAGTGGACATTGTGCCTTTCAGTAACTGGTTTTAGTGGACATTGTGCCTTTCAGTAACTGGTTTTAGTGGACATTATGCCTTTCAGTAACTGGTTTTAGTGGACATTGTGCCTTTCAGTAACTGGTTTTAGTGGACATTGTGCCTTTCAGTAACTGGTTTTAGTGGACATTGTGCCTTTCAGTGACTGGTTTTAGTGGACATTGTGCCTTTCAGTAACTGGTTTTAGTGGACATTGTGCCTTTCAGTAACTGGTTTTAGTGGACATTGTGCCTTTCAGTAACTGGTTTTAGTGGACATTGTGCCTTTCAGTAACTGGTTTTAGTGGACATTGTGCCTTTCAGTAACTGGTTTTAGTGGACATTATGCCTTTCAGTAACTGGTTTTAGTGGACATTATGCCTTTCAGTAACTGGTTTTAGTGGACATTGTGCCTTTCAGTAACTGGTTTTAGTGGACATTGTGCCTTTCAGTAACTGGTTTTAGTGGACATTGTGCCTTTCAGTAACTGGTTTTAGTGGACATTGTGCCTTTCAGTAACTGGTTTTAGTGGACATTGTGCCTTTCAGTAACTGGTTTTAGTGGACATTGTGCCTTTCAGTGACTGGTTTTAGTGGACATTGTGCCTTTCAGTAACTGGTTTTAGTGGACATTGTGCCTTTCAGTGACTGGTTTTAGTGGACATTGTGCCTTTCAGTGACTGGTTTTAGTGGACATTGTGCCTTTCAGTAACTGGTTTTAGTGGACATTGTGCCTTTCAGTAACTGGTTTTAGTGGACATTATGCCTTTCAGTGACTGGTTTTAGTGGACATTGTGCCTTTCAGTGACTGGTTTTAGTGGACATTGTGCCTTTCAGTAACTGGTTTTAGTGGACATTGTGCCTTTCAGTAACTGGTTTTAGTGGACATTGTGCCTTTCAGTAACTGGTTTTAGTGGACATTGTGCCTTTCAGTAACTGGTTTTAGTGGACATTGTGCCTTTCAGTAACTGGTTTTAGTGGACATTGTGCCTTTCAGTAACTGGCTTAAGTGTTGTATAAAAATATAAAGATCGGATCGGGAAGGATCGGCATCGGTGCATCTCAAACTGAAATGATCGGAATCGGATCGGGACATCCCTAACTACAGCTTCCTGTATTAAAGACTACAGCTTCCTGTATTAAAGACTACAGCTTCCTGTATTAAAGACTACAGCTTCCTGTATTATAGACTACAGCTTCCTGTATTAAAGACTACAGCTTCCTGTGTTAAAGACTACAGCTTCCTGTATTAAAGACTACAGCTTCCTGTATTATAGACTACAGCTTCCTGTATCAAAGACTACAGCTTCCTGTATTTTGTGTCCTTCCAGGATCCTCCTCCAGAAAGACTACAGCTTCCTGTATTAAAGACTACAGCTTCCTGTATTATAGACTACAGCTTCCTGTCTTTTGTGTCCTTCCAGGATCCTCCTCCAGAAAGACTACAGCTTCCTGCGAGACATCAACGTGTGGAACCCGTTCGTGACCATCGGCGTGTACTCCTCCACGCTCTCCGCCGCCATGAGCAACCTGATCGGGGCCTCACGCATCCTGTACGCCCTGGCCAGGGACGACATCTTTGGTGGGTAATGTATACACGTATATCACGTTATCGGCATGATGTGTGTTAACCCATTTAGGCCTGTCGTCGATTCTACAAATCAAGTCTTCTAAATCCTGACAGTTTTCTGAAAAACCTCATGTTTCTGTCAGTGGTTCTCAAACATCTCCATGCCAAGGACCCCCAAAAATGATGATGTAATTGGCCACAGAACCCCCATCTGAAAATATGTAGTTCCAGGAACGTTAAAAACGTTCGTTCTGAAAGAATATACATATTCAAAGATTTGTGCCGCATTTTTTGAGTCCCCCCCCCCCCCCTTCCGTTCTGTACAAAAACCGGGAGAAATAATGAACCTTCACCTCCCAATGTATGAATGAATGGACCTTCACCTCCCAATGTATGAATGAATGGACCTTCACCTCCCAATGTATGAATGAATGAACCTTCACCTCCCAATGTATGAATGAATGGACCTTCACCTCCCAATGTATGAATGAATGGACCTTCACCTCCCAATGTATGAATGAATGAACCTTCACCTCCCAATGTATGAATGAATGAACCTTCACCTCCCATTGTATGAATGAATGAACCTTCACCTCCCAATGTATGAATGAATGAACCTTCACCTCCCAATGTATGAATGAATGGACCTTCACCTCCCAATGAATGAATGAACCTTCACCTCCCAATGTATGAATGAATTAACCTTCACCTCCCAATGTATGAATGAATGAACCTTCACCTCCCAATGTATGAATGAATGAACCTTCACCTCCCAATGTATGAATGAATGGACCTTCACCTCCCAATGTATGAATGAATGAACCTTCACCTCCCAATGTATGAATTAATGGACCTTCACCTCCCAATGTATGAATTAATGGACCTTCACCTCCCAATGTATGAATGAATGAACCTTCACCTCCCAATGTATGAATGAATGAACCTTCACATCTAAACTGAACAATGTCAACCTTTTTAAATGACTCACCCCGGTCCATTTAGTCAACATTACTGACCAGACAAATTGCCAACATACATATTGTATAATGATTGGTTTAATTGCTGAGCATTATGCAAGTTAGAATTGGCACTTTTTTCCACTTAACCCATTCACGCCTGACGTCGAAATTAAAAAAAAAATGTCTTCAAAATCCTGACAGTTTTCTGAAAAACCTTATGTTTCTGTATCAGTGGTGCTCAATATTTCATGTCAAGGACCCCAAAAATGATATGGAATATGCCTCCGCCCCCCGGCACTCGTGCTGCGCTATGCACTTGTAGATCTGCTATTTTTCAATAGCTAATGTATAACGTAATGCTTCAAAACACCAAAAGGGGTTCCCGACCAAAATGGGTTAAAAATAATAAATCAATTGACACTTTAAGGCATTTAGCAGACTCTTGGCCACAAAGTGCAAGAGTAAATGCCTATATATATATATATATATATATATATATATATCAACAGCAGCGTAAATAGAGTGCAACCAAACAATTAGCCTAAGTGCTAGGACACCATGTAAACATCAAGCGTAGCATCTGTCTAAAAAAAACCCAAAACATAGCATCTAGTAAGATCTTATAGCATTTACATCTACGGTACATGCTGCATAGCAACTACCCCTACCGACCGGTACCTGAAGGGTTAACCCATTTTGGACGGGAAGCCCTTTTGGTGTTTTAGAGCATTGCGTTATAATTTAGTTATTAAAAAATAGCAGATCTACAAGCTACAATGGAGAATTTTGGATGTGTTTCAAAATGTGCAGGATGTCTGAAATTCAATTCAAAGGGAGCTTTATTGGCATGAGAAAACGTACGTTTACATTGTCAAAGCAGAAGTGGAACAAGACAATCAAAATAAAACAATGTATTTACAAATAAATATAGGATATAAATAGGAATTAAATAAAGGTTGTGGCTGTCTCTCTCTCTCTCTCTCTCTCTCTCTCTCTCTCTCTCTCTCTCTCTCTCTCTCTCTCTCTGTCTCTGTCTCTGTCTCTGTCTCTGTCTCTGTCTCTGTCTCTGTCTCTGTCTCTGTGTCTCTCTGTCTCTGTGTCTCTCTGTGTCTCTCTGTGTCTCTGTCTCTCTGTCTCTCTGTGTCTCTCTCTCTCTCTCTGTCTCTCTGTCTCTCTGTCTCTCTCTCTCTGTCTCCCTGTCTCTCTGTCTCTCTCTCTCTCTCTCTCTCTCTCTCTCTCTCTCTCTCTGTCTCTCTCTCTCTCTGTCTCTCTCTCTCTCTCTCTGTCTCTGTCTCTGTCTCTCTCTCTCTCTCTCTCTCTCTCTCTCTCTCTCCTCTCTCTCTCTCTCTCTCTCTCTCTCTCTCTCTCTCTCTGTCTCTGTCTCTGTCTCTCTCTGTCTCTCTCTGTCTCTCTCTCTCTCTCTCTCTCTCTCTCTCTGTCTCTAGGCAAGGTGCTGACTCCAGCTAAGAAGACGTCTCACAGTGGAAACCCCTGGGTCTCTGTGTTGATCTCCTGGTTCCTGGTACAGGTGAGGAGATGTGTTGATCTCCTGGTACAGGTAAGGAGATGTGTTGATCTCCTGGTACAGGTGAGGAGATGTGTTGATCTCCTGGTTCCTGGTACAGGTAAGGAGATGTGTTGATCTCCTGGGTTCTGGGTACAGGGTGAGGAGATGAGGTTGATCTCCTGGTTCCTGGTACAGGTGAGGAGATGTGTTGATCTCCTGGTTCCTGGTACAGGTGAGGAGATGAGTTGATCTCCTGGTTCCTGGTACAGGTGAGGAGATGAGTTGATCTCCTGGTTCCTGGTACAGGTGAGGAGATGTGTTGATCTCCTGGTACAGGTGAGGAGATGTGTTGATCTCCTGGTACAGGTGAGGAGATGTGTTGATCTCCTGGTTCCTGGTACAGGTAAGGAGATGTGTTGATCTCCTGGTACAGGTAAGGAGATGTGTTGATCTCCTGGTACAGGTGAGGAGATGTGTTGATCTCCTGGTACAGGTAAGGAGATGTGTTGATCTCCTGGTACAGGTGAGGAGATGTGTTGATCTCCTGGTACAGGTGAGGAGATGTGTTGATCTCCTGGTTCCTGGTACAGGTGAGGAGATGTGTTGATCTCCTGGTACAGGTGAGGAGATGCAAGGGCAGAGGAGAGGAGGGGGTGTAAGGGGACATGTCCAACTGGTTTGAATAACGTGTTCCTTCCATGCGCTATAGAGCGTCGCAGTCCCGCCGCCCTACCAGGACCCAGTCCCGGCCCCTACCAGGACCCAGTCCCGCCTCCTACCAGGGCCCAGTCCCGGCCCCTACCAGGGCTCAGTCCCGCCTCCTACCAGGGCCCAGTCCCGCCCCCCTACCAGGGGCCCAGTCCCGCCCCCTACCAGGGCCCAGTCCCGGCCCCTACCAGGGGCGCAGTCCCGGCCCCTACCAGGGCCCAGTCCCGGCCCCTACCAGGACCCAGTCCCGCCCCCCTAGCCAGGGCCCAGTCCCGGGCCCCTACCAGGACCCAGTCCCGCCCCCTACCAGGGGCCCAGTCCGCCGCCCCCTACCAGGGGCCCAGTCCCGGCCCCTACCAAGACCCAGTCCCGCCCCCTACCAGGACCCAGTCCGCGCCCCCTACCAGGGCCCAGTCCCGGGCCCCTACCAGGGCTCAGTCCCGCCCCCTACCAGGACCCAGTCCCGGCCCCTACCAGGGCCCAGTCCCGGCCCCTACCAGGGCCCAGTCCCGGCCCCTACCAGGGCCCAGTCCCGGCCCCTACCAGGACCCAGTCCCGCCCCCTACCAGGGCCCAGTCCCGCCCCCTACCAGGGCCCAGGAAATGATTCCCCGTTAATTTTCCTCATAGACTTTTTGAAAAAGACCTTTTAAGCCGCGTAGAAAGGCGACTCGAGTCGTGACAAATCATGAAAACAATTGATTTAGAATACTTATTTTAAAATTTCGACGTTAGGCCTAAATGGGTTAAAGCTACCTGATTTATGGCAAAAATAAAATGGTTAACTTAACTTAAATAATAATCACTATTATGGGTCCATAAGACATTAACCTTAACTTAAATAATAATCACTATTATGGGTCCATAAGACATTCATTCAGCTCTTTTGGATGCATTAATTGCACACACTATTCGGTGATATATTTTCTGCCTATTCGGGCCGAAACCGAATAGGCCGAAAATGCTTTTTTTAGCCATTTTCTGCCGAATATTTATTATGCGGACGAATATTCGGTGCATCACTAGAAGGAAGTATGAGGTCAGCTCGGGACTCTCCCCAGGTTAGGTACAGGGGGAGTAGCTCCCAGGATTACAGCTTGAAAATCGGGTGAAAAATGGGTTACAAACATCGTGGGATAAAAACGTTTAATGAACTATATCAATAAGAGCCTTTTCCTCTGGTATACCGTCATATATCCTCTGGTATACCGTAATACCTCTGGTATACCGTAATACCTCTGGTATACCGTCATATCTGGTATATTTATTTAGATATGTATTATCTGGTATACCGTCATATCTGGTATATTTATTTAGATATGCATTATCTGGTATAATGTATTATATATATAATTCATTGCTGGTTTTATGCGATCCGAAGTCTGATGTAAAAAGAAAAACAATCACGGAAGTGTTTCTCCCATCTTTTATTTTTATTTTTATCATGTGATAAAAATCGAGTTCCCAACATAAAATATAAAAGGAGTTTGGGCATTGTGTCAGGGAGCTGTAATGTTTATGATACACTCTTAC
>NW_027637574.1:137846-142846 GCF_951216825.1 Electrona antarctica
GAAATATAGTGGCCCTCTGGAGTGAGTGTGGAACTATAGTGGCCCTCTGGAGTGAGTGTGGAACTATAGTGGCCCTCTGCAGTGATTGTGGAAATATAGTGGCCCTCTGGAGTGAGTGTGGAACTATAGTGGCCCTCTGGAGTGAGTGTGGAAATATAGTGGCCCTCTCCATCGTCAAAGTTGCCCACCTACGGTATGTAGTCTAATAATTAATTGCAATAGCTTTTCCAAGTGCTCAAAGCGCTTTACAATGTTGCATTCATTCATATGTTGGGAGGTGAAGCGGCGAACAGTAGTTCATAATTTCACATTTTGAACTAAAGTTCATGGTTTCACGATTTCAGTTCTTTTTTGTTCTTTTTTTTTTAGCCATCGTCACAAATGTGATGAGGTAATCAAAGTTGGAAAATGGGCTATGGCCGTTTTTTTTAGCTCAAGGAGTGTGTTTCGTGCTAAACTAATGCTTGCAATGGATTCATCTTCCACCGTAGTCTGAAAACCCACCTCTTCAGACTCCACCATGGCCCGTAGCACTTGCCCTAGCCTAGCCCCTTAGATAGCACTTTATGTAGACTTAGATAGTATTTTAAAAGACCACTTCACCACTTTTCAACATCTCTTCATATAATTGGTCCTCACTAATGTTCATGATAAAACACCACGATTTTTTCCTAGTTTTCCTCAGTCTGTGTCTCATAGGAGGGCTTTGGGCAGTTCGGACACCCGTCCACCAGTGACATCATCATTAGGCAGATTTTTTTTAAAACAAGATTTTTTTTAAAATATATTAAGATTTGTATTATCGTGAGAACGATGGCTTCAACTTTTGCATTGCAACTTTTCAGGAAAAGAAAGCCTGCCGTTTCTATTATCTTGGATTCACCATTGATGATGTCACTGGTGGACGGGTTTCTGAACTGCCCAAAGCCCTCCTATGAGACACAGACTGAGTAGGATAAAATGGTGGTGTTTTATCATGAACATTAGTTAGGACCAATTATAGGAAGAGATGTTGAAAAGTGGTGAAGTGGTCCTTTAAACAGACTTATAGCTTGTTACGTAGACAGCACTAGAATTGCATTTTATGTAGTCATAGCACTTTATAGTACACATGTATAATATATAGTATAGTATGTATAGTTTACATAGATACTCCACTGTTACGTTCTTAGTTTACGCATGATTAATGTTAACTACTTTTTATATATGTGATGTATGCCATGCTTTTGTTCTTGCTTAATGTAAATCGCTCTGGATTAAGAGCGTCTGATAAATACCTAAATTGTAAATTGGAATTCAGAATCATCTCCTAGTTTGACCCGTCACATGCTACTTAAAACACTTTAATTGCCCGGACCTATTTAATCCATTACATTCATGCGTCCAGTCGATTTATAGACACGGACGCCTTTTCCGGACGGACCGGCCGGAAGTTGATGATGTGTGTGTAGCAGCTAACAATAGCCACACCACTCTAGAGTCGATCGACAACAACGGGAGACAAGAATAAATCTATCGAGACTAGCGACTGGACCGCGGAGCGCCGTCTAACACAGGATCTTTTTTCATAAAAAGACGGGATGATTTAGATCGCGAGTTATGAACGTTTTAAGATTTTCGTTTTCATCAGCTAAACAGAGGAGGGAGTTTTTCGATGACGTCTCACTCTTGCGCGTCACCGAGGAGAGCCCAGCAGGCGCGCCTGGGCTATACAGCCATGTGATCTGTTCTCGTATCAATAAACTTCGTCTGTTGGACAATACTTCGTCCTGGGCTTCGGGCGTTACTAATAGAAAGGACAAAGAACTTCGTCCTGGGCGTTCAGGGTGTTAAATAGCGGATGTTATTTCCTGACTCAGCGGTTTCCTGCCAGAAGCCCTTTCAACATAAGAGTACCTCCCGTTCACAATGCATTGGTGGCAAAAGCGATGCTCAAAGTCACCACTAGATGGCAGTCAATGAGCACGCCATGCAATCCATCACACACACATGAATAAACATCCACTGCTTTTAGGCAACACAACGAAGCTACGAAGCTACGAAGCTACTTCACTGAACTGAACTAATGCTCATAATGAGAGAAATGATGGCAATTCATTCAACCAACGGCGATGAAATAACTCCTGTTATTGTTAACGTGTTTGAGGGACCGTCCTGCTGTCTGTTATTGTTAACGTGTTTGAGGGACCGTCCTGCTGTCGTACTGAGGGACCGTCCTGCTGTCGTACTTACCTTCATGTTTATGTTAACGTGTTGGAGGGACCGTCCTGCTGTCGTACTTACCTTCATGTTTATGTTAACGTGTTTGAGGGACCGTCCTGCTGTCGTACTTACATTCATGTTTATGTTAACGTGTTTGAGGGACCGTCCTGCTGTCGTACTTACCTTCATGTTTATGTTAACGTGTTTGAGGGACCGTCCTGCTGTCGTACTTACATTCATGTTTATGTTAACGTGTTTGAGGGACCGTCCTGCTGTCGTACTTACCTTCATGTTTATGTTAACGTGTTTGAGGGACCGTCCTGCTGTCGTACTTACCTTCATGTTTATGTTTGTGATTGGTCTAAAACCTACATCGTTAAAATATGAACGATGTACCAAAGAAAAGTGTGTTTCTCGTGTGCGTGCGTGTGCCTGTGCGCGTGCGCGTGCGCGTGCACAGTGGTATAGTTATAGTATAGCGCTTGACCGCTGCCGAAGGGTATAGCCGGTCACGTGCGTTGCCTTTTCTCATTGGCCCAGGAAGCAGTGTCCCGGTGCCGATAAGGCTGCCAGCCTCTCTCATTGGCCCATAGGAAGCAGTGTCCCGGTGCTGGTAAGGCTGCCGGCCTCTCTCATTGGCCCATAGGAAGCAGTGTCCCGGTGCCGATAAGGCTGCCGGCCTCTCTCATTGGCCCATAGGAAGCAGTGTCCCGGTGCTGATAAGGCTGCCGGCCTCTCTCATTGGCCCATAGGAAGCAGTGTCCCGGTGCTGATAAGGCTGCCGGCCTCTCTCATTGGCCCATAGCAAGCAGTGTCCCGGTGCTTAAAAGGCCGGCGGTTGGTTGGCTGGCTGTCCGGCTGCCTCAGGGGCACTTCCTCCTCCCTCAAGTGGTTAATTCTATTATCCCGTCGATGCGAGGGGCGGCTGTGGCTCAGGAGGTAGAGCAGGTCGTCCAATGTCGCCGGTTCGAATCCCGGCTCCTCCTGTCTACATGTCGAAGTGTCCTCGGGCAAGACACTGAACCCCAAATTGCTCCCGATGTGCTGGTTGGTACCTTGCATGGCTTCCGCCGCAATCGGTGTATGAATGTGTGTGTGAATGGGTGAACGTAATGCACAATCTATGTAAAGGTGTGTGAATGTGTGTGTGAATGGGTGAATGTAATGCACAATCTATGTAAAGCGCCTTGGATAAAGGCGCTATATAAATGCACCATTTACCATGTTGCTGTGTCGCAGAGCGGAGTTCCGTCGCCAGGTTCTGTGTTTGATCGGCCAGTCTGTTTCTTTTTTGAGTGGTGCAACCACTCCAAGAAACAGCAAAGTCCCTACCTACAGTATGTCCCTATGTTTAGAGTACCAGTAGGGGCAAAAGTGGCGCTGTTGTGCTAGAAACGGAGAGAGAGAGATAGTAGAGGTGTCTGCTAAATGCTAATTCCCCCCACACAGTTAAGGTCTCCACACACCGGGCGCGATTTTCCGAAAAACACGGCCGGTGTGCAACCACCTTAACTCTGTCATTCCTCGACCGTTTCGGATGCGGGGCGGCTCGCCGGAACTGGAATCTGGAATTTCTGGGGACCCCCCTGGGACCCCCACACGGAGTTGCACCACTCAGTTCACACGATTTTCTCTGATTCAGTTGTTGTTTTGTGGGTCCATAATCCTCCAGTCGTCCCACCCTCCCCTCCCCCCCCCCCCTCCCTCCCTCCTCCTCCCTCCTCCCCCCCCCCCCCCTGTGTTTCTCTCTCCAGGCGAAAGGAATTAAAACCCGTTTAGCGCCGTCTCTCCCCCAGAGAACTGCTCTGTAATTAGCATAACTAATTTAGCAGAAAATATTTCCCTTTTCCCTTAAATTTGGCACGTGGCTATTTATTTCCCGTTGAGGTGGGGGGGGGGGGGTGGTAAAATTATAACACAACGCAAGAGATGTTCACTCTTTTGTGTGTGTGTGTGTGTGTGTGTGTGTGTGTGTGTGTGTGTGTGTGTGTGTGTGTGTGTGTGTGTGTGTGTGTGTGTGTGTGTGTGTGTGTGTGTGTGTGTGTGTGTGTGTGTGTGTGTGTGTGTGTGTGTTAAGGCTGTACCTTAGCCCTTTTTTTAGGACTCGAACTTCGGCAGGAATTTTCGAGCGAACATCCGGACCATTTGTTTCTAATTCATTAAAAAAATAACCTTTGAGATATCCGTCTCGATCAGAGCGCAGCGCGTCTCCCCTGCTCTTTATCAATCTCTCTCGTCTCTCCCAACACACGCGCACACGCGCGCGCGCACACACACACACACACACACACACACACACACACACACACACACACACCGTCAAGTGGCTCTGCGAAAACAGCTGATCTGCAAGCTCATGTGAGCTTGCTGGCAGGCAGCTAAAACAGCGTATATTGCTCGTTATTTGTCCCACCTGTGTATTATTCTCAGAAGCGCATTGAAGTGCTTAACAATGATCAGAGTTCCCTGCTTTTTGTGATGAGATGCTAGAGAGCATATGCTAATATATCATGGCTAAGAACGGTTCCCCCTGTCAGCGATCATGCTGGTGTGTGTGTGTGTGTGTGTGTGTGTGTGTGAGAGAGACACGTCAGACATTCCATTCAATGGAACTCTTTTGTTCTCACAGAACAAGGTGAGAAAGGTCAATCAACTCAGCTGCAGGCCAATCACCAAATTAAGAGATGCACGGGAGATGGGACAGCAGAACTAGGAGATATTTCTTTAAAAAAATAATAACTTCTGACAGGAATGCACTAGAAACTTACTTTTTGTTTACATGCTCATATCGCATTCTC
>NW_027637574.1:147846-175346 GCF_951216825.1 Electrona antarctica
TTTCAGCTGTTACAATTCCAACCCCGCTTTAATTACTTCATGACTAGTATTAAATGACTAGTACTTAAAGGGGCATTCCACTCATTTTCAACATTTTACTATGTCATTAATATACCTTAGAGCTGTTGTGTGGAAATAATAAAAAAGTCCCCCCATTCTGTTTTTCCTAGAACTAGAGTTCTGAAAAAAATAATGAACACCTTAAGTGTCCAAGTCGGAGTTCTCCGTCCAAGTTCAAGGTCACGTTCAAGTGCCCAACACGGAGATTGATGAAAACAAAACCGTTCGCATCGCTCTAGAGCCTTGGAGCGCTTGTTGCCCGATCCGATGACGTGTCAAAAAGTGACACGTCATCGAAAATCTCCCCTGCCTGTTTATCTGACGAAAACGAAAATCTTAAAACGATCATAACTCCCGATCTAAATCATCCCGTCTAATTCTGAGAAAAGATCCTGTGTTAGACGGCGCTCAGCGGTCCAGTCGCTAGTCGCGATAGATTTATTATTACCTCCCGTTGTTGTCGATCGACTCGACTCTGGTGTGGCTATTGTTAACTGCTACACAGACATGCACACCAGTTTCCGGTGCGCCGGTAAAAGTGGTCCGTGCGCTACAAATGATGGGCACCCTGGATGGAATGGATTCAATAGTTCCGGGCTTCTAAGGTGTCAAGATGTGTTTCACCATGTTAATGATTTTTTTTCATAATTACAGTTCTAGGAAACACAGAATGGGTGAACTTTTGTATTATTTCCACACAACAGCTCTGGTATATTAATGACATACAGTAGTACAATGTTGAAAATGGGTGGTTTTCCCCTTTAATGACTATAGTATTAAAATGTTATTGTCTTTTCATAAAGTTAACATAACTATAACTACCGGTAAATGCATTTGAAATTCAATAAAAAGGTAACTTTTCAGGATTCCAATTAAAAAAATAGCAAAAAAATATTCAGGTTTTCAATTCAAATATAGCAAAAACTAGAAAAAGTGCCCTTCCGGGCACAGGTCTCCACCAGGAGGATAGGAGTGTGTGTGATGTTTGGCAAAATGTTTAGGAGGATGTTTTTTTTTATTTGTTTTTGCAACAATTTTCTTCATTTTGTTGAGGAAATGCAGAGCCAGATCACTCATAGCATCTCTAAGGATAGAATTCTGGATGAGCAGGACATGTGCAGCATTTTGTACAAAACGGGCCACTCCTGAAAACTTTGGAAGGCAATCTTAGCCAATCAGTGTACAATCTGAGAAATCCAACAGACTCGTCTTGATCACATGACTACAGAGATCATGTGTACCGTTTGCCATTTCTTCATACGCCTTTGATGGCAATTGGATGATTTGAGGCATTTTGTTCCAAAAATGTGTTTTGCAAAAATCAACCTGTTGGTGGCGCTATAACAGGCCAATGTGAAAAGGGTGGGATATATTCCTCAGCCTAGTAAGAAAATGTGTGAAAGATTTCACGTAAATTGCATGCTGCGTTCATGATTTGAGGCTTTTGTTCAAAACGGGGCAATCTTGCAAACTGTGAAAGCCAATTATAACCAATTAGGATGGAATATGAAATATGGGACAGATCCAACTTGAGCACATGACCATAGAGATACTGTGTAACGATTTGTGAGATTTTTGAACAGAATCTGGAGGAGTAATATCAAAAAATTTGTTTTACAAAAGTCGGCCTCCTGGTGGCGCTATAAAAGGCAGATGCGGAAAATGCAGGTCAAAGGTTTGTCCTCGGCCTCTGGGGAGTGTGCATGCAACATTTCACGCAGATCGGTGCAGTTTGAGGTAAAAATGTGAAAAGCTGCCTCATGGTGGCGCTATAACAGGCCGTTCTGGAAAATGTGGGGCAGAGGTTCATCGTTGGCATCCAGGGAGTGTGTGTGCAAAGTTTGGCATCGACCGGGTTAACGGTGCCGGAGATTAGCTGTTCACAGACGGACGGAAGGACGGAAGGACGGAAGGAAGGACGGACACACACACGGACGGAGTGCAAAACATACTCTCTCCCCATGCCTTCGGCCTGGTGGAGACAAATATCTTACTGTCTTAGAAAAAATAGCCGATCTACAAGCTTGTAGATCGGCTATTTTTTCTAAGACAGTAAGATGCACTGTGGCCCCTCTGGAGTGAATGTGGAAATATATTGGCCCTCGCCATCGTCAAAGTTGCCCACCCCTGGTGGGCAACTTTGGGAGAGAGAGAATTGATGAATTGATGAATTGAACATGGTGGACCCTGTTGTAAACAAGTGTAATGCTTAATTGAGTCGTCCACTCACAGTTAACAGCCTTTGTATTGAGTTTGTGCTTGAAATGTACTGTAATTCTACAATTCTACAATTTTCAATCAATCAATCAATGGTGTAGCGCGGAACAGCAGTTAAGTTTACAACTTACACGCAAGTATAATGTGTGCCTTGGTTGAAAGCCGAGTGTTTTTTGTAATGCTGTTTAGTCTGCTGTCAGAGTGAAAGAAAAAAAAGAAGAAAATCTTCTGAAAAAACTGAAGTGAGGTGTTGGAGTCACAAGAGGATAATGAAGAAGAAAAAAAAGGGAAGCTCTGATCTGTCACAATCAATCGATTTATTTTGTTAGCGTTGGCTAATCAATATCTGGCAGATATATATATATATATATATATATATATATATACAAGCTTGTACAAGTCTGTTATATTTGAACGGTTTGAGAACGGCTGATTCTAGAAGGCACTTGTAGAATCTGGGTCTTGGGGTCTAAACGGGTCAACCCATTCTAGACGGGAACCCCTAGAATGGTGTTTATAGCATCACGTTATACTTTAGCTATTGAAAAATAGCAGATCTACAAGCTCGTAGCGCGGCACTGAGTGCCGCGCTACGAGCTTGTATGAGCTTGTACCTGGATCAACATATTTTGAGATGGGGGGGTGGGGAGGGGGGGGTCCGTGGAGAAATACAGATAATTCTGGGGGTCCTCGACATGAAAAACGTTTGAGCACCACTGACATAGAAGCACAGGTTTTTCATAAAACTCTTACAATTTAGAAGACATTTGTAGAATCGTCATCGGGTCTAAATGGGTTAACCCCTTTTGGTGTTACATTATGTTATGCTTTAGCTATTGAAAAATAGCTGATCTACAAGCTCATAGCGCGCCACTCGGTGGCGCGCTATGAGCTTGTAGATCTGCTATTTTTGAAAAATCGAAGAACGACTGACATAGAAACACAGCTTTTTCGGAAAACTGTCAGGATGTAGAAGACATTTTTAGAATCTGATCTCAGGTCAGAATGGGTTAAAAAGTAATGTCTCCCGTCTCCCCCTCCCATACCCCCCCCTCCCCCAGGCCCACCTTCCGTTACTTCACGTGGCACACGTGCGTGCTGGGCATCGTGGGCTGTGCCGTCATGATGTTCCTCATCAACGCCATCTACGCCTCGGCCAGCATCGCCTTCATGTTGTTACTGCTGCTGGTCATCCACTACCTGAGCCCCACGTCCAGCTGGGGGTACATCAGCCAGGCGCTCATCTTCCACCAGGTACTGTACACACACGCGCGCACGCACGTGCACGCACGTGCGCGCACACACGCGCACACACACACACACACACACACACACACACACTCACCTTGACATATCTATCTCTCCCTCCCATCTCCCTCTATTCTCTCTCTCTCTCTCTCTCTCTGTCTCTCTCTGTCTCTCTCTCTCTCTCACACACTCTGTTTTGCGAGCCTGTTGCTATCGAGGACCGTTGCCAGGATGGCCTGTTGCCAAGGCAATGCGTTGCCAGGACTGGGGGGGGGGGGGGGGGGTGGTTAAGGGGGGTTGGGGGGGGGGGGGGGGGTCCAGAAGCTCGTCAGGAGCCAGAGTATTATTACATCCACTTAACTTATTGAACTTCCTCCTCTTACTCATCCATTCCATTCCCCTAGTCTTCTTCCTTCTCCTCTTCCCTTCCCTCCTTCACTTCTCCTCCTCTTTTCTCCTCAACTCCATCATCCCATCACCCCCCCCCCCCCCCCCCCCCCCCCCTCCAGACAGTAGGGTGTGTAGCCTGTAGTTGGATTAAACAATTACGCTAACAAAGTCTAGAGAGATGGACTGCGTGCGTGCGTGCGTGCGTGCGTGCGTGCGTGCGTGCGTGCGTGCGCGCGTGCGTGCGTGCGCGCGTGCGTGCGTGCGTGCGCGCGCATTCCGCCAGTTGCTGCTGTGGACCGATGCCAACTGGGTGACTTTGAGGCCAAGAAGAACAAGTGCAGATAGCAGCTGCTAGAGAGAGTAGAGTGGGATAGATTAGAAAGCCAGAGGGGATGGTGGTACCTTCAGGGTTAAAGCCAGAGGGGATGGTGGTACCTTCAGGGTTAAAGCCAGAGGGGATGGTGGTACCTTTAGGGTTAAAGCCATGGTGGTACCTTCAGGGTTAAAGCCAGAGGGGATGGTGGTACCTTTAGGGTTAAAGCCAGAGGGGATGGTGGTACCTTTAGGGTTAAAGCCAGAGGGGATGGTGGTACTTTTAGGGTTAAAGCCAGAGGGGATGGTGGTACCTTTAGGGTTAAAGCCAGAGGGGATGGTGGTACCTTTAGGGTTAAAGCCAGAGGGGATGGTGGTACCTTTAGGGTTAAAGCCAGAGGGGATGGTGGTACCTTTAGGTGGTCACTTCATGGGGCTTCAGTCCAATGGCGATGGTGATTTTCAAGGCATTTCTAAATCCTGTGCTGGTCAGAGCAGTGTGCTGGTCAGAGCAGTGTGCTGGTCAGTGCAGTGTGCTGGTCAGTGCAGTGTGGTGGTCAGTGCAGTGTGCTGGTCAGTGCAGTGTGCTGGTCAGTGCAGTGTGCTGGTCAGTGCAGTGTGCTGGTCAGTGCAGTGTGGTGGTCAGTGCAGTGTGCTGGTCAGTGCAGTGTGCTGGTCAGTGCAGTGTGCTGGTCAGTGCAGTGTGCTGGTCAGTGCAGTGTGCTGGTCAGTGCAGTGTGCTGGTCAGTGCAGTGTGCTGGTCAGAGCAGTGTGCTGGTCAGTGCAGTGTGCTGGTCAGTGCAGTGTGCTGGTCAGTGCAGTGTGCTGGTCAGTGCAGTGTGCTGGTCAGTGCAGTGTGCTGGTCAGTGCAGTGTGCTGGTCAGTGCAGTGTGCTGGTCAGAGCAGTGTGCTGGTCAGTGCAGTGTGCTGGTCAGTGCAGTGTGCTGGTCAGAGCAGTGTGCTGGTCAGTGCAGTGTGCTGGTCAGTGCAGTGTGCTGGTCAGAGCACCGTCCACTGGGTCCACTTTAGCTATTTTTTTCAATAGCTAAGTTTAACGTAATGCTTTATAAAACACCATAAAGCGGTTCCTTCCGGCCCCAAAATGGGTTAAACATTTTGCCCTCTTGTCGTTCCTCTCTCGCCAAACAGGTGCGTAAGTACCTTCTGATGCTCGACGTGAGGAAGGACCACGTGAAGTTCTGGAGGCCGCAGGTCCTCCTGATGGTGTCCAACCCGCGCAGCAGCGTGGGCCTGGTCACCTTCATCAACGACATCAAGAAGAGCGGCCTCTACGTCCTGGGACACGTCCAGCTGGGAGACCTCAGTAAGTCTCTGTGTGGGACAGACACGTCCAGCTGGGAGACCTCAGTAAGTCTCTGTGTGGGACAGACACGTCCAACTGGGAGACCTCAGTAAGTCTCTGTGTGGGACAGACAGGTCCAACTGGGAGACCTCAGTAAGTCTCTGTGTGGGACAGACACGTCCAGCTGGGAGACCTCAGTAAGTCTCTGTGTGGGACAGACAGGTCCAACTGGGAGACCTCAGTAAGTCTCTGTGTGGGACAGACACGTCCAGCTGGGAGACCTCAGTAAGTCTCTGTGTGGGACAGACAGGTCCAACTGGGAGACCTCAGTAAGTCTCTGTGTGGGACAGACACGTCCAGCTGGGAGACCTCAGTAAGTCTCTGTGTGGGACAGACAGGTCCAACTGGGAGACCTCAGTAAGTCTCTGTGTGGGACAGACACGTCCAACTGGGAGACCTCAGTAAGTCTCTGTGTGGGACAGACACGTCCAACTGGGAGACCTCAGTAAGTCTCTGTGTGGGACAGACAGGTCCAGCTGGGAGACCTCAGTAAGTCTCTGTGTGGGACAGACACGTCCAACTGGGAGACCTCAGTAAGTCTCTGTGTGGGACAGACACGTCCAGCTGGGAGACCTCAGTAAGTCTCTGTGTGCTGGGAGGGACAGACAGGTCCAGCTGGGAGACCTCAGTAAGTCTCTGTGTGGGACAGACAGGTCCAGCTGGGAGACCTCAGTAAGTCTCTGTGTGGGACAGACAGGTCCAACTGGGAGACCTCAGTAAGTCTCGGTGTGGGACAGACGGGTCCAGCTGGGAGACCTCAGTAAGTCTCTGTGTGGGACAGACAGGTCCAACTGGGAGACCTCAGTAAGTCTCTGTGTGGGACAGACACGTCCAGCTGGGAGACCTCAGTAAGTCTCTGTGTGGGACAGACACGTCCAGCTGGGAGACCTCAGTAAGTCTCTGTGTGGGACAGACACGTCCAGCTGGGAGACCTCAGTAAGTCTCTGTGTGGGACAGACACGTCCAGCTGGGAGACCTCAGTAAGTCTCTGTGTGGGACAGACAGGTCCAACTGGGGGACCTCAGTAAGTCTCTGTGTGGGACAGACAGGTCCAACTGGGGGACCTCAGTAAGTCTCTGTGTGCTGGGAGGGACAGACAGGTCCAACTGGGGGACCTCAGTAAGTCTCTGTGTGGGACAGACAGGTCCAACTGGGGGACCTCAGTAAGTCTCTGTGTGCTGGGAGGGACAGACAGGTTCAACTAGGAGACCTCAGTAAGTCTCTGTGTGGGACAGACAGGTCCAACTGGGGGACCTCAGTAAGTCTCTGTGTGCTGGGAGGGACAGACAGGTCCAACTAAGAGACCTCAGTAAGTCTCTGTGTGCTGGGAGGGACAGACAGGTCCAACTGGTAGACCTCAGTAAGTCTCTGTGTGCTGGGAGGGACAGACAGGTCCAACTAGGAGACCTCAGTAAGTCTCTGTGTGCTGGGAGGGACAGACACGTCCAACTAGGAGACCTCAGTAAGTCTCTGTGTGCTTGGTGGGACATGTCCAACTAGGTGGGACATGTCCAACTAGGTGGGACAGGTCCAACTAGGTGGGACATGTCCAACTAGTTGGGACAGACACGTCCAACTGGGAGACCTCAGTAAGTCCCTGTGTGCTGGGTGGGACATGTCCAACTAGGTGGGACATGTCCAACTAGGTGGGACATGTCCAACTAGGTGGGACAGACACGTCCAACTGGGAGACCTCAGTAAGTCCCTGTGTGCTGGGTGGGACATGTCCAACTAGGTGGGACATGTCCAACTAGGTGGGACATGTCCAACTAGGTGGGACATGTCCAACTAGGTGGGACATGTCCAACTAGGTGGGACAGGTCCAACTAGGTGGGACAGGTCCAACATGTCCAACTAGGTGGGACATGTCCAACTAGGTGGGACATGTCCAACTAGGTGGGACATGTCCAACTAGGTGGGACATGTCCAACTAGGTGGGACAGGTCCAACTAGGTGGGACAGGTCCAACTAGGTGGGTCATGTCCAACTAGGTGGGACATGTCCAACTAGGTGGGACATGTCCAACTAGGTGGGACATGTCCAACTAGGTGGGACATGTCCAACTAGGTGGGACAGGTCCAACTAGGTGGGACAGGTCCAACTAGGTGGGACATGTCCAACTAGGTGGGACAGGTCCAACTAGGTGGGACAGGTCCAACTAGGTGGGACATGTCCAACTAGGTGGGACAGGTCCAACTAGGTGGGACAGGTCCAACTAGGTGGGACATGTCCAACTAGGTGGGACAGGTCCAACTAGGTGGGACAGGTCCAACTAGGTGGGACAGGTCCAACTAGGTGGGTCATGTCCAACTAGGTGGGACATGTCCAACTAGGTGGGACAGGTCCAACTAGGTGGGACAGGTCCAACTAGGTGGGACAGGTCCAACTAGGTGGGACAGGTCCAACTAGGTGGGACATGTCCAACTAGGTGGGACATGTCCAACTAGGTGGGACATGTCCAACTAGGTGGGACAGGTCCAACTAGGTGGGACAGGTCCAACTAGGTGGGACAGGTCCAACTAGGTGGGACAGGTCCAACTAGGTGGGTCATGTCCAACTAGGTGGGTCATGTCCAACTAGGTGGGACAGGTCCAACTAGGTGGGACAGGTCCAACTAGGTGGGACAGGTCCAACTAGGTGGGACAGGTCCAACTAGGTGGGACAGGTCCAACTAGGTGGGACATGTCCAACTAGGTGGGACATGTCCAACTAGGTGGGACATGTCCAACTAGGTGGGACATGTCCAACTAGGTGGGACAGGTCCAACTAGGTGGGACAGGTCCAACTAGGTGGGACATGTCCAACTAGGTGGGACAGGTCCAACTAGGTGGGACATGTCCAACTAGGTGGGACAGGTCCAACTAGGTGGGACAGGTCCAACTAGGTGGGACAGGTCCAACCAACTAGGTGGGACATGTCCAACTAGGTGGGACAGGTCCAACTAGGTGGGACAGGTCCAACTAGGTGGGACAGGTCCAACTAGGTGGGACAGGTCCAACTAGGTGGGACAGGTCCAACTATGTGGGACAGGTCCAACTAGGTGGGACATGTCCAACTAGGTGGGACATGTCCAACTAGGTGGGACATGTCCAACTAGGTGGGACATGTCCAACTAGGTGGGACATGTCCAACTAGGTGGGACAGGTCCAACTAGGTGGGACATGTCCAACTAGGTGGGACATGTCCAACTAGGTGGGACAGGTCCAACTAGGTGGGACATGTCCAACTAGGTGGGACATGTCCAACTAGGTGGGACATGTCCAACTAGGTGGGACATGTCCAACTAGGTGGGACAGGTCCAACTAGGTGGGACAGGTCCAACTAGGTGGGACATGTCCAACTAGGTGAGACAGGTCCAACTAGGTGGGACAGGTCCAACTAGGTGGGACAGGTCCAACTAGGTGGGTCATGTCCAACTAGGTGGGTCATGTCCAACTAGGTGGGACAGGTCCAACTAGGTGGGACAGGTCCAACTAGGTGGGACATGTCCAACTAGGTGGGACAGGTCCAACTAGGTGGGACAGGTCCAACTAGGTGGGACAGGTCCAACTAGGTGGGACAGGTCCAACTAGGTGGGACATGTCCAACTAGGTGGGACAGGTCCAACTAGGTGGGACAGGTCCAACTAGGTGGGACAGGTCCAACTAGGTGGAGACTAGGTCTTCTGGTCTAAAGGACACGTGTCTCCTGGTCTAAAGGACACGTGTCTCCTGGTCTAAAGGACATGTGTCTCCTGGTCTAAAGGACATGTGTCTCCTGGTCTAAAGGACATGTGTCTCCTGGTCTAAAGGACACGTGTCTAAAGGACATGTGTCTCCTGGTCTAAAGGACATGTGTCTCCTGGTCTAAAGGACATGTGTCTCCTGGTCTAAAGGACATGTGTCTAAAGGACATGTGTCTCCTGGTCTAAAGGACATGTGTCTCCTGGTCTAAAGGACATGTGTCTAAAGGACATGTGTCTCCTGGTCTAAAGGACACGTGTCTTCTTGGACCAGCAGGCCTGGGTGACATGTTGTCTTTTTCAAGTGGTGACAATCACAGCGTTGTTACCTTGTTTGCTCTCTGTAGGTGTTTGAGGCTAGACGGTGTAGACAGACAGACAGACAGACAGACAGACAGACAGACAGACAGACGCCTCTCTGTACACATAACCCATTTAGACCTGAGGACGATTCTACAAAATAATGCCTCCTAAATCCTGACAGTTTTCTGAAAAAAACCCTATGTTTCTATATTATATCCGTTGTTCTCCAATTATTTCATGTCAAGGACCCCCAGAAATGTGATGTCATCGGCCCGCCCAATTAAATGTGATGTCATTGGCCCGCCCAATTAAATGTGATGTCATTGGCCCGCCCAATTAAATGTGATGTCATCGGCCCGCCCAATGACATCAAAGATACTGGTTCTGTTCAGAATTTGTTGTCTCACATATTTCCCCAAATATTAGACAAAGCTGGATAGTCTGGGTCGATAAGGCGCTCATTATGGATATAAGAATAACCAGCTCCATCCCTACTCGTCTGATAATTTCAGTACATTTCAAGCACATCTCAATACAAAGACTGTTAACTGTGAGTGGACGACACCATAAAGCATTACACTGGTTTACAATTGTAATTGGTCCACCATGTTCAATTCATCACATTTAGAGTACAAATATACACTTCTATAAAGCCAGAAACAGGAAATCATCATAAAGGAGGTAAAAAGTGGGGGGAAAAAAACACATATACAGTGAGGGGGAAAAGGGGTGGGGGGGATTCAGATTTTACGGGGGCCAGTTTCGAATTGCAGCCGTCCGTAGGTGCCCTTTGAGAGCGGTTTTGAAGGAGTCAAGGCTTAATGACTGTTGGTAGGGCGTTCCACATTTTGGTGGCATAGGAGCGAAATTAATTTACTCCCTTGTTTGTGCCTAATCTGGGTTGCACATGATATGATATGATATGATCTGAACTTTATTTGTATAGCGCTTTTCAAAACATAGTTCCAAAGTGCTGCACAGAGCAAGATTAACACAGCAAGAAACACACAATAACAAAATGATAATGGCACACAAAACAACAACAAGGATGTATGTACAATTGGCTATTAAATAGTTAAAAAACACGGTGGGTTTTCAGGCGTGACTTAAATAGCGGGACGGATGGTGCTACCCTAATGTGCACTGGCAGTGCGTTCCACAGTCTGGGTGCCCGAGCGGCAAAAGCCCGGTCACCCCGGGTAACTAGGTTAGTACGAGGGACAGCCAGAAGAACATGGTTTGTTGAACTCCTGTGTGTGTGTGTGTGTGTGCGCGCATCGGTGTGCGACCGTGAGAGAGGAGGCAGAGCAGTGCGACTGTACGGAGTCAGTGCACTCGTCCCTGACTCCCTGTGTAGTCTGTGAGATGGACGGTAAACAGCAACGCCAACAAAAAGTTCTACTTACTAGAAAAGAAAGAGGCAGCGATGGAGCCATAAGTCCATACTCCATATCCAGGCAGCAGCCTGCTGCATCATGTTAGCTGTTGTGTGCTAAGCTAAACCACCATCCATGTATAACAATATGATCACAACATACACGGCTTTGACCAGGGTTGCCACATTTCGTGACTGAGAGAGAAACAAGCAACCAGGTCTATGAAAATGTTAACAGGCCAGATCAAGTCGGAAAATCCGAAAAAGTCAGAAAATAAGTCTGTCAAACATCATTCTCCAATGTTCTTTTAGAGTAGTGGTTCTCAAGCATTTTCATGTCAAGGACAGTTAGTTTATCCGATGTTATTTTCCAAAAGTAAAAAGGTCAATTTCCTTCCGTCTCTTAGAAAAGTACTATATTTGAAACAGTAAAACAGTCAAATATCCTGTTCAGAATGTATTGCCGTCTCTCGTCCACACAAACACAATAATAGAAAATGCTCGATAGGTCTCGCTAAAAAAAAAAGGGGGGGGGGGGGGGGGGGGTTCCCAACTGAATGGATGGAAAATCGAAAAGTAAGAGTTTACATGGTACACATAGTACATGCATACACCTTCCTAATGATTATATCTGGTTTCAGTATTTATTTATGGTGTATTGTCAATTATTAAGGTTATTGTAGCAGTCAATTTATATTGGGGGTTGGGAGGGGGCAGGGCGGGGGTCCCGAGACGTTGCCAAAGCATTTCCGGGGGTCCCCGGCCAAAAACGTTGAGAACCCCTGATCTAGACGACAATGTTTCTGTGTCACTTATAAAGGGGACATGGGTGCGCTGCACTAAACGGTCCGGGTGCACAATATACATCATCATTACATCAACATGAAGAAGGCCAGCCAAAACAAGAATCCTAACGGATAACATGAGTGCTGGTAATCGAGGGGAGTGACGTCAGGACTTCGGCACTCTATAGAGCAGGGGTGGTGCAACAGTGACGATGGCGAGGGCCAATAAATGTCCACACTCACACCAGAGGGGCCACAGTGCATATTACTGTCGTTGCAAAAATAGCCGATCTACAAGCTCAAAACGCGTCGCAATGCGACACATTTTGAGCTTGTCAAACAGAGATCGATATGGTGCTCGTTATCAATAAAACATTAAGGAGCTCCTTCCCTACCTGTCCCTCCAGACACGTTGCCGTCCGACCCGCTCCAGTCCCAGTACGACTCGTGGCTTTCTCTGGTCGACCACCTGAACATCAAGGCCTTCGTCAACCTGACGCTGGCGGACTCGGTGCGCCACGGAGTCCAACACCTGCTCTTCATCTCCGGACTGGGTCAGTATGCATTCTGACAGCACATTTGGATTTTGGTTTTTAGTCATAGTCTCTTCAATAGTTTTCATTTAGTCTTAGTCACATTTTAGTCATCTGGAATGTTTATACTTTATAGTGTTTGTCTAGTTTTAGTCGACTAAATATCACAAGATTTTAGTAATGACTGATTTTGCCGTCGTAATGACTTTATTTTACAAGCTACGAGATTTGTAGATTTGCTAGACTTTAGCTATTTTTCAATAGCTAAAGTATAACATAATGCTTAAAATACCAAAAGGGGTTACCGCCCAGAATGGGTTAACACTTTAATTGCCCGGGGTTATTTAATCCATTACATTATAGCGCCCATTCGATTTATAAACACGGACCCCTTTTCCGGACGGACCGGCAGAAGTTGTTGATGTGTGTGTAGCAGCTAACAATAGCCACACCACACCACACACCACACCACCGGAGACAAGAATAAATCTATCGAGACTAGCGACCGTGGAGCGCCGTCTAACACAGGATATTTTTTCATAAAAAGACGGGATGATTTAGATCGCGAGTTATGAACGTTTTAAGATTTTCGTTTTCATCAGCTAAACAGAGGAGGGAGTTTTCCGATGACGTCTCACTCTTGCGCGTCACCGAGGAGAGCCCAGCAGGCGCGCCTGGGCTATAGAGCCATGCGATCCGTTCTCATATCAATAAACTTCGTCTTTTGGACAATACTTCGTCCTGGGCGTCGGGCGTTACTAATAGAAAGGACAAAGTACTTCGTCCTGGGCGTCGGGCGTTACTAATAGAAAGGACAGTACTTCGTCCTGGGCGTCGGGCGTTACTAATAGAAAGGACAGTACTTCGTCCTGGGCGTCGGGCGTTACTAATAGAAAGGACAGTACTTCGTCCTGGGCGTCGGGCGTTACTAATAGAAAGGACAGTACTTCGTCCTGGGCGTCGGGCGTTACTAATAGAAAGGACAAAGTACTTCGTCCTGGGCGTCGGGCGTTACTAATAGAAAGGACAGTACTTCGTCCTGGGCGTCGGGCGTTACTAATAGAAAGGACAGTACTTCGTCCTGGGCGTCGGGCGTTACTAATAGAAAGGACAGTACTTCGTCCTGGGCGATGGGCGTTACTAATAGAAAGGACAGTACTTCGTCCTCCTGGGCGATGGGAGTGTTAAGTGGAATAGACATGATGATGAGAGTAAAGTCTTGCCTCTCTTCTGCATGGCCCAATGTTAAGCGCTAAACTCAAAGCGACGTGTTGTTAGTTAAGAGAACCTACGGTGGACAGGATCTGATCTCCTGCAGCCTTCAGCGTGTTGTTAGTTAAGCGAACCTACGGTGGACAGGATCTGATCTCCTGCAGCCTTCAGCGTGTTGTTAGTTAAGACAACCTACAGTGGACAGGATCTGATCTCCTGCAGCCTTCAGCGTGCGAGGGCCCTGCGCTCTGAGAAATCAATGGTAATTGGAGTCCACAGACCTCGTACTGCCATGTTTTGACCAATATTTTGTGAAATTGGAACAACATCTCAGATGGGGGTCGGCCGCCTAATACAGATAATTCTGGGGGTCTTTGACATGAAAAAGGTTCAGCACAAACTAGTTTTTTCAGAAAACTGTCATGATTTCGAAGACATTCAGTAGAATCAGGTCTCATATTAAATGAGTTAAACGTCTTCCCCCCGTCCGTCTCCAGGCGGGTTAGGTTTAGGGTTATGGTTCCTTATATTAAATGAGTTAAACGTCTTCCCCCCGTCCGTCTCCAGGCGGGATGCGCCCCAACACCCTGGTCCTGGGTTAGGGTTATGGTTCCTTATATTAAATGAGTTAAACGTCTCCAGGCGGGATGCGCCCCAACACCCTGGTCCTGGGTTAGGGTTATGGTTCCTTATATTAAATGAGTTAAACGTCTTCCCCCCCGTCCGTCTCCAGGCGGGTTAGGTTTAGGGTTATGGTTCCTTATATTAAATGAGTTAAACGTCTTCCCCCCGTCCGTCTCCAGGCGGGTTAGGTTTAGGGTTATGGTTCCTTATATTAAATGAGTTAAACGTCTTCCCCCCGTCCGTCTCCAGGCGGGATGCGCCCCAACACCCTGGTCCTGGGTTAGGGTTATGGTTCCTTATATTAAATGAGTTAAACGTCTCCAGGCGGGATGCGCCCCAACACCCTGGTCCTGGGTTAGGGTTATGGTTCCTTATATTAAATGAGTTAAACGTCTTCCCCCCGTCCGTCTCCAGGCGGGATGCGCCCCAACACCCTGGTCCTGGGCTTCTACGACGACTGCAGCCCCGAGGACACGCTGCTGGACCCGTCTCTGTGCTCGCCGGCCACGCACGCCACCCCGCACTGGTGGGACCCGTCCCACCCCTCCTCCTCCTCCCCCCCGGGGGACCCTGAGGCCACGCCCACACAGCCTCTGTTCCACTTCCCGGCCGTGCGCGCCGCCAAGGACGACAAGTGCCTGGCGCCGCAGGAGTACGTGGCGGTGATCGCCGACGCCGTCAAGATGCTGAAGAACGTGGCGCTGGCGCGCTACTTCTGCGGCTTCGAGCGTGCCAAGGCGCTCTCGGGGGCGGGGGGCGCGGCGTGCGTCTACGTGGACGTGTGGCCCGTCAACCTGCTGCGGCCCGACAGCTGCAGCTACGTGGACACCTGCTCGCTGTTCCTGCTGCAGCTGGCCTGCATCCTCAACATGGTAGGGAGGGAACGCACGGCTTTTGACAGCCATTTTTTTTATTTTGTAGTGGTGCAACCACTCCCTTACGGAGCTATGTGTGTGGCTGGCTGGGTGCGTCTGAGCATGAAAACAGCATGGTTGTTTTTCACCACCTGTGCGCAACCTAACACACACACAAACACACACGCACATATTAACTGTATATATGGTGATTTTGGGTGTAACAGTACAGTACAGTAGAGGGTACAGTAGAGGGACCCCCACACGGTAACTCTGTCATTTCTCAACCGTTTCGGACGCGGGGCCGCTCGCCGGAATCGGGCCGGCACCCTGGGTGCGTTCCTGTGGGTCTGGAACTTCCGTTGCACCGCGACTTCTCCGAGCAAAAATCATTGAAAATGAACTATAGGTGCGTTTATCGCTCCCCGTTTAGTCTAGTTGTAGTCGGCTAAATGTCATAAGATTTTAGTCGACTAAATCTACAGTTGATTTAGTTGACTAAAATGTATGGGGGGCCTCGATGTTTTCACACCTGCTGAAAATAGCCAATCTACAAGCTCACAAGACGCGTTGTGAGCTTGTAGGTCGGCTATTTTCAGCATGCAACCAAGTGTAAAATGACTTATACTGGATCTCTATACTGGTTTTCATTTAGTTTTAGTCCCATTTTAGTCACCTGGAATGTCTTAGTGTTAGTCTACTTTTAGTCGGCTAAATATCATAAGATTTTTGTCGACTAAATCTACAGTTGATTTAGTCGACTAAAATGTGTTTTGGCGGACCTTGATGCTGTCGTAATGGCTGCAGATTTTACACTTGCTGAAAATAGCCGATCTACAAGCTCACAATGCGTTGCAGCGCGACGTGTTGTGAGGGAGTTCCAGGGGGTCCCCAGCTAAATGATAGTTTGGAACCAAATGGACCATTATGGGTCTGTAAGTGTACACATTTGTGTACAAATTTGTACACTCTCAGAGTTACATTAACATTGATTTTACAATATAAATTGGGGGTCCCAGAGATAGAAATGCCATTACTAATGCATGTCAAACTGGGGGGGGGGGGGGGTCCTTGCTTGGAATGAAAATAGTTGAAAGTTCTTATCTTATGGGGGGTCCCTGGCATATATTTCCTAATGGGGGGGTCCGCGGGCTAATGCGTGTCATCTTGGTTAGGGCGGGGTTCCTTGACATGAAGTGTGGGACCCCCTGGCTTACGGTCTCGTCCCTCCCTGCGTACCCCTCCCTAGGTGCGTGACTGGCGCAAGGCGCGCATCCGCCTGTACCTGTGCGTGGAGGAGGGGCGGAGCCTGCGCGGCTCGGAGGACAAGCTGGGCCTCCTGCTGAAGGAGCTCCGTATCAAGGCCAACATCTACACCGTGCCCTGGGACCAGCAGGTGGCGCTCCACTGGCAGCGCCAAGGCAGCAAGGTGGCCGAGGAGGCCAAGAAGAAGAAGATCTATGAGCAGGTATATATATCCCTGTCTGGGCGGGAACCCCGTATGTTATACTTTAGCTATTGAAAAATAGCAGATCTACAAGCTCGCAGCGCGGCACCGAGTGCCGCGCTGCGAGCTTGTAGGTCTGCTATTTTTCAAAAATCCTGAAAATGTGCAGATGGGGGTCGGCGGCCAATTTCATGACATTTTTGGGGTCTTTGACATGAAATATTGAGAACCACTGACATAGAAACATGAGGTTTTAGGCATTATGTTATACTTTAGCTATTGAGGAATAGCAGATCTACAAGCTCACAGCGAGTGCCGCGCTGTGAACTTGTAGGTCTGCTATTTTTGAAAAATCTTGAAAATGTGTCTCAAATCTTTGATTCTTTCAAAGCGAACGTTTTTTAACTCAAATCTTTGCTTCTGAGGGGTTCCTGGAACAACGTATTTTCAGATGGGGGGGCGGAGGCATATTCCATATCATTTTTGGGGTCCTTGACATGAAATATCGAGCACCACTGATACAGAAACATGAGGCTTTTCAGAAAATTGTCATGATTTACTAAATGATTTAGAACAATTTTTTTTAATTTCGACGTCAGGTCTAAATGGGTTGTACTGTATACTATAAGGCCGTCCCCATTATCCATCTTCAACCGCTTATCCGTAGTCGGGTCACGGGGGCAAACAGCTCCACCAGAGAGCTCCATGACTTCCCTCTCCAGAGTAGTTCTGGCATAGCCAGACAACTATTCCACAATCTGCGAATGCTACATATAGAGTCTGGACCTACATGCATAGTTGCACCGCTCAGTTCACACAGGTGTGATTCTCTAGCCTGGCTAATAAGCCAGACTCAAACTGTCGTGTGGTATTTGAGTCTGGAGATGCTGTGTATGGATCTTGTTTCCCGGGGGGGCGGGTTCAAACATTTTCTCTTTGACGCAATTGGTCAGAGCTACTGTCAAGTCAAAGGTCTCAAGCATTGAACGTCACTGTACCAAAGCCCGCCCATATTGCATACCGTGTCCCGATTGGCCACACCAGTTCTCTGGTGTAGGAAATGGGTGTACAATTGAGCCTCTCCAGACCGTAATCCGCCGGCAGGCAATTTTTTTTTTGCCAACGGCTGATTCGGTCTGGCTTGTTAGCCAGGCTACTACATGCACCTCCCGACACCCGAGTAAGGAAGCTGCCACTTCCGTTCACGGAAATATATTTTAAAATATCTTATATCTTATTTTATTATTATTATTTTTTTAATTTCCTTTCCTGCTAAACAACAAGCTATATATGCTTAGATGATTTCTACTTATATTTGGATACATGTGCGCGACTGTAAAGACGAAACGGAAGTGGCGAGGAGGCTCCACTTCCGGGTTCAGAGTAAAAGCGGCCATGTCTTTCCGGCACCCCAGAGCTCCTATTTTGAAGGGAATGATTAGGGAATGTTATGCACATTTAAAGCTGCTATAAGCAATAATATGTCAACATTTTAATGACAACCAGTAATGGGTAGAACGCTCCCAAAATAAATGTCTCTGTGACACATCTAGGGGCCACAATCTGCATTCAAAGATCTTCCTAGAAGCTTTGTCATTGGTCGATTTGCCTGGTTGCTTCCTGATTGGTTAGTCATTGCGACGGGTTTTTTTCGACCAATGACAAAGCTTCTAGGAACATCTTTGAATGCAGATTGCGGCCCCTAGATGTGTCACAGAGACTACATTATTTTTGGGAGCGTTCTACCCATTGCTGGCTGTCTGAATACCAAAAAAATAAAAAGGTCATTAAAATGTTGACATATTATTGCTTATAGCAGCTTTAAGTTGACGCATAATTGTCAAAACAAATAATTGCGATCAACGATTTGATTGATGATTTTTGCCATTAGAAATTGGAACGTTATGATGAATAGAATTTACATTTCTGTTTGCCTTTTTGGCTCCGTAATGAAAAAGTGCGCAGGGTGGCAGATATGACAAATAACAGAAATATACCAAGAAATTACTGCCCAGGCGGTGGCGTAACCGTCTGGGCACCCGATTGGTAATCCAGTCGCAGTGTGCCGCGGGTTCGACTCCCGAGCCCGACACGGCCTTTACTGCATGTCTTCCCCCATCTCTCTCCCGTTTCCTGTCAGCCTACTGTCTGTCCCTTCAAAAACCAATAAAAGGCGTAAGCCGCAAAAAAATATCTAAAAAAAAAAAGAAATTACTGGCATTTTTTTGTATACATTTTATACTTGTTATCATGCTAAAATAGCATGATAGCGCGGCACCGAGTGCCGCGCTACGAGCTTGTGGGTCTGCTATTTTTTTTAAATCGCGAAAATGTGGCGCAAACCTTTGAATATTATAGTCAACGGTCAATTATGGGATAGATTAGATTATAGATTTGCCCGTAAACCTCAAGTTTAGCAGCATATACAGTTAATATACGGTGATATACAGGTGTGATGGTACATATACAGTTAATATACGGTAATATACAGGTGTGATGGTACAATTCGGGAGTTTACCGGAGTATGTTGGAAAGTTCAACGGGAGTTTCCTGTAATATACACATCCGTATTCCATGCGTTTTGCTCAGTGCAGGGTCCCTGGAACAACATATTTTGAGATGGGGGTCCCTGGAACAACATATTTTGCACGGTCCCTGGAACAACATATTTTGAGATGGGAGTCGGCGGCCAAATACAGATAATTCTGGGGTTCCTTGACATGAACAAGTTTGAGAACCACTGACAGAAACATGGGGTTTTTCATAAAATAATCGACAGGTCTAAATGGGTTAAAGGTATATTCAGTGATTTGACTTAATCTAAATATCACTTATTTTTTCTTTTTTTTTGGATAATCCTCCCTACTACAGAGTGTGCTGACCATATAAGGAGTTCCTCCCTGTCCCCAGTGAGCCCCTGGGGTCAAAAAACCCTAGTTTCAGTTTTGGTGGCGGGTGGCAAAGCCTTCATCCAATCAGGATGAGAGGGGCCTTCCTCCAATCATGATCGAGTGGGGTGCACATGCTGTTGGCCTGTTGCACTTCCCCCCACTGTAGAGCGTGCATGTGCACATTTTGTTACCGGGGCGGACTGGGTGGTTCTCCAAATCACTCCAATCACTGAATGCTCCTTTAATGCATGAACATCTATCAACATGCAAAGAATCATGACGACTATAATCTGACAGAACAATTCCGATCACTAATAATAATAATACTAACTGTGCCGCCCCCTAGGGGGAGGAGGAGGGGGAGGAGGAGGACGAGGACGACTACGTCAACAGCTTCCCCAGCAACGCCACGCGCCTCTCTGACGAGTACCTGTCGGCGGTCAACCGTCTGATCCTGGAGCAGGCGTTCCCGCCGCCCGCCGTGCGCTTCCTGTACCTGCCGCGGCCGCCCGCCGACACGCGGCGCTACGCCTCCTACCTGCGCCAGCTGGACCTGCTGACGCGCGACCTGGGACCCACGCTGCTCATACACGGGGTCACGCCCGTCATCACCACCGACCTCTGACCTCCGACCTGCTGACGCGAGACCTGGGACCCACGCTGCTCATACATGGGGTCACGCCCGTCATCACCACCGACCTCTGACCTCTGACATCATCACCACCAACCTCTGAGCAGAGTAATCTAGTGAGAGAGTGGCGACACTATAGCGTTGACTCCCATTGTAACAATGGAATGCGGAAGTGCTCATTCTATCTCAATGGGATAGTTCCAATGTTTGGAACTATAGTCCATATAGCACCCCGCTTTGTCTCAATGGGATAGTTCCAATGTTTGGAACTATAGTCCATATAGCACCCCGCTTTGTCTCAATGGGATAGTTCCATAGCCCATAGGCAGCAAGTGTAAAATCATTCATTACGACGGACATCAAGGCACCGCCAAAATACATTTTAGTCGCCTAAATCAACTTTAGATTTAGTCGACTAAAATCTTATGACATTTAGTCGACTAAAACTAGACTAACACTAAAACATTCCAGGTGACTAAAATGTGACTAAAAGTAAGTGAAAACTATTCAAGAGACTACGACTAAAACTAAAATAAAAAAATGTGCTGCCCCCCCCCCCCCCCCCCCCGTATGAGTATAGGATGGGGGGGGGGGGATTCACTTACCTCCCCATTCGTCACGATATCGATACCCAGGGCGCCGATTCCATTTATATATTGCGATTCTTATTGTGTTTCGATATTTGAGATTATTTGTTTGAGATTTGTTCCCTTCCCAAGTTTCTTGTATTTTAGCTTGTATTTTACTACATTATTATATTATTATATATATTATTATAAAACAATTCTAAACAATTTAGGCCATGAAAAAGGTTCAATCCTATAGCGTCACTCAGTCCTTCTGGCATGAAGACAGAAATAATAAATACATAAATATAGAAAGAAAACAAAAAAGATTCTGAACTTGGCGATTCAATATTGATATCGTGGCTTAAAAAATCACGATATATCATCGATTCTTTTTTGCCCACCCCTACGTATGAGCCCCCCCCCCCCCCCAGATGATGAAGATTATTGTTATCATTATTATTTTTTCATCCTGGGTCTGTGTGTCCCTAGTGACGTCACGGGGCAGCCAAGTCTATGGACTTTTTACTATGATGTAGTGGGTGCCCCCCCCCCCAAAGGCACCCCTCACTTCACTCAAGTGTGATTTTTATTATTGTTTTATTATTATTATTATTAAGATTACAATGTTTACCTAATGTTACTATGGGGGAAACTTCACCCCCCAGCTCCACAATGACTGACCTGGCCTGACCGCTGCTATCGTTCTCACCCCTACATGAGTAACCTGGCCTGACCAGGCTTTACACCTCGGAGGAAAGCCTGGTCTCTGTTCCAAAATCGCTGTGTGAACCGGTCTGGAGCGGATGATATCGCTATGTCATGGCTGTAGTCATTGTTTTGTAGTCATCAGGATGATATCGCTACGTCATGTTGTAGTCATTGTTTCTTTTTTTGAGAAAAATCAGTTTGAGGGAAAAGGAAGTTCTGATTGATTGTTCCTGCCTGACGACTACAAAACAATGACTACAACATGATGTAGCGATACCATCCTGATGACTACAAAACAATGACTACAACATGACGTAGCGATACCATCCTGATGACTACAAAACAATGACTACAACATGACGTAGCGATATCATCCTGATGACTACAAAACAATGACTACAACATGACGTAGCGATACCATCCTGATGACTACAAAACAATGACTACAACATGACGTAGCGATATCATCCTGATGACTACAAAACAATGACTACAACATGACGTAGCGATATCATCCTGATGACTACAAAACAATGACTACAACATGACGTAGGGATATCATCCTGATGACTACAAAACAATAACTACAACATGACGTAGCGATATCATCCTGATGACTACAAAACAATGACTACAACATGATGTAGCGATATCATCCTGATGACTACAAAACAATGACTACAACATGACGTAGCGAATCATCCTGATGACTACAAAACAATGACTACAACATGACGTAGCGATATCATCCTGATGACTACAAAACAATGACTACAACATGACGTAGGGATATCATCCTGATGACTACAAAACAATGACTACAACATGACGTAGCGATATCATCCTGATGACTACAAAACAATGACTACAACATGACGTAGGGATATCATCCTGATGACTACAAAACAATGACTACAACATGACGTAGCGATATCATCCTGATGACTACAAAACAATGACTACAACATGATGTAGCGATACCATCCTGATGACTACAAAACAATGACTACAACATGACGTAGCGATACCATCCTGATGACTACAAAACAATGACTACAACATGACGTAGCGATATCATCCTGATGACTACAAAACAATGACTACAACATGACGTAGCGATACCATCCTGATGACTACAAAACAATGACTACAACATGACGTAGCGATATCATCCTGATGACTACAAAACAATGACTACAACATGACGTAGCGATATCATCCTCATGACTACAAAACAATGACTACAACATGACGTAGCGATATCATCCTGATGACTACAAAACAATGACTACAACATGACGTAGGGATATCATCCTGATGACTACAAAACAATAACTACAACATGACGTAGCGATATCATCCTGATGACTACAAAACAATGACTACAACATGATGTAGCGATATCATCCTGATGACTACAAAACAATGACTACAACATGACGTAGCGATATCATCCTGATGACTACAAAACAATGACTACAACATGACGTAGCGATACCATCCTGATGACTACAAAACAATGACTACAACATGACGTAGCGATATCATCCTGATGACTACAAAACAATGACTACAACATGACGTAGGGATATCATCCTGATGACTACAAAACAATGACTACAACATGACGTAGCGATATCATCCTGATGACTACAAAACAATGACTACAACATGACGTAGCGATATCATCCTGATGACTACAAAACAATGACTACAACATGACGTAGCGAATCATCCTGATGACTACAAAACAATGACTACAACATGACGTAGCGATATCATCCTGATGACTACAAAACAATGACTACAACATGACGTAGCGATACCATCCTGATGACTACAAAACAATGACTACAACATGACGTAGCGATATCATCCTGATGACTACAAAACAATGACTACAACATGACTTAGGGATATCATCCTGATGACTACAAAACAATGACTACAACATGACGTAGCGATACCATCCGCTCCCGACCGGTTCATGAACCCGAAAAGGAATGCTGCCCAGGCTACTACATGAGAGAGAGAGAGAGAGAGAGAGATATATGGACAGGTCTGATTCCCATTTCACCACTCCACATTCCCAGTTCATATCACTCCATATTCCAAGTTCATATCACTCCACATTCCCAGTTCAATGGCAGCATTCAGGGTCCCCTGGTACTATAATAGGGTTAGGGTCCCCTCGTTCTATAATAGGGTTAGGGTCCCCTGGTACTATAATAGGGTTAGGGTCCCCTGGTACTATAATAGGGTTAGGGTCCCCTCGTACTATAATAGGGTTAGGGTCCCCTGGTACTATAATAGGGTTAGGGTCCCCTGGTACTATAATAGGGTTAGGGTCCCCTCGTACTATAATAGGGTTAGGGTCCCCTGGTACTATAATAGGGTTAGGGTCCCCTGGTACTATAATAGGGTTAGGGTCCCCTGGTACTATAATAGGGTTAGGGTCCCCTGGTACTATAATAGGGTTAGGGTCCCCTGGTACTATAATAGGGTTAGGGTCCCCTCGTACTATAATAGGGTTAGGGTCCCCTGGTACTATAATAGGGGGATATCTAATCTAGGCTTGAAAGGTTTTATTCTAAAAGTCTGGACCTGACCCCCCTGACCTGACCCCCCTGTGGTTGCGTTGGACCTGACCTGACCCCCCTGTGGTTGCGTTGGACCTGACCAGGACCCCCTGTGGTTCCGTTGGACCTGACCCGGACCCCCTGTGGTTCCGTTGGACCTGACCCCCCTGACCTGACCCCCCTGTGGTTGCGTTGGACCTGACCCGGACCCCCTGTGGTTCCGTTGGACCTGACCCCCCTGACCTGACCCCCCTGTGGTTGCGTTGGACCTGGGACTGTTTGTTTGATTCTCTGTTCTGCCAAATACAATAATGTGCAGCATGAACATTGCTTAAGTTTGTGCAAAAAACAAAACGATTTTAAAGAACACAGACCTGCCTTATTAATCATGAATTTACCCAGTGACTGTTGCTTGACCAATCAGAATGCCAATGTGCCTGTGTGTGTGTGTGTGTGTGTGTGTGTGTGTGTGTGCTTGTGTGCGTGTGCGTGTGCGTGCGTGCGTGCGTGTGCGTGTGCGTGTGTGTGTGTGTGTGTGTGTGTGTGTGTGTGTGTGTGTGTGTGTGTGTGTGTGTGTGTGTGTGTGTGTGTGTGTGTGTGTGTGTGTGTGCGCGCGCGTGCGTAGGAAGGGGAGAATGTTGAGCCCTGTCACAAAGATTCAAAACGATATTATACTATATATTTATATATATTTAATTGACTTTTATACCACTTAATCCAGTGATTCCCAAACTGTTTCAAGTCAGTGTTGTCTCCCAAGATTGTTTAACCCATTCTGACCTGAGATCAGGTTCTACAAAATGTCTTCTACATCCTGACAGTTTTCTGAAAAAAGCTATGTTTCTATGTCAGTCGTTCTTCGATTTTTCAAAAAATAGCAGATCTACAAGCTCGTAGCGCGCCACTCGGTGGCGCGCTACGAGCTTGTAGATCTGCTATTTTTCAATAGCTAAAGCATAACATCATGCTAACACCAAAAGGGGTTCCCGCCCAAAATGGGTTGTTTAATGACTGAAACTAGTGTAGCACACGTTTACCAAAGCCACGCATGCCACTCCACGTTTATTGGGGCATCGGTTATTTCCATTTATGAATAAAATGCATTTATGTACTGTAAACCTGTTCCTGTGAACGTAAATGATCGACAATCTAATGAAGTGTTATTATTATTATTATTATTATTAGATTAGTTTCCCCTGTCTTTCCATGTGAGCAAAGTTCATTAAAAAGGTGCTAGTGTTCTCTGTGAACACAATGGAAACAAACGTGTCGTGTTCTGGTCTACTGTACTTACTACTGTATGTTGGGCATCACTTTACACTTTTGAGTGGCGCAACCATAGATATTATAAGAAATAGATGCCTCATTTGCCGCTGCAGTTCATTGGAGCGACGTGTATCCCAATGAAGGCGGAAGTGCAGTGCTGAAGGCTTTTTTTTTTTTTTTTTTTTTTTTAACAAATCTTTATAACAGTCATGACAATATACATATATTACAATACAAAACAAGACAAACAAACAAACACAAACAACAAAGTTATTAACAATACAACATCAGAGCCAGGGTGGATTAGATTACTAACAGAAAACATTAAAGAGTGAACACAAAGCAACAGTTCTCCGCAGCTTTCTTATTTAGAAGTGCTGAAGGCATTTGCTGAAGGCGACTGCGTCGCTGCCCAAGTGACGTCACTCATGCGACTCCTCCATGTCTCTCGCTGTCACTCAAGTGACTACTGGCCAATAGTTGACATGAGAGAGAGAGAGAGAGAGAGAGATATATGGACAGGTCTGATTCCCATTTCACCACTCCACATTCCCAGTTCATATCACTCCATATTCCAAGTTCATATCACTCCACATTCCCAGTTCAATGGCAGCATTCAGGGTCCCCTGGTACTATAATAGGGTTAGGGTCCCCTCGTTCTATAATAGGGTTAGGGTCCCCTGGTACTATAATAGGGTTAGGGTCCCCTGGTACTATAATAGGGTTAGGGTCCCCTCGTACTATAATAGGGTTAGGGTCCCCTGGTACTATAATAGGGTTAGGGTCCCCTGGTACTATAATAGGGTTAGGGTCCCCTCGTACTATAATAGGGTTAGGGTCCCCTGGTACTATAATAGGGTTAGGGTCCCCTGGTACTATAATAGGGTTAGGGTCCCCTGGTACTATAATAGGGTTAGGGTCCCCTGGTACTATAATAGGGTTAGGGTCCCCTCGTACTATAATAGGGTTAGGGTCCCCTCGTACTATAATAGGGTTAGGGTCCCCTGGTACTATAATAGGGGGATATCTAATCTAGGCTTGAAAGGTTTTATTCTAAAAGTCTGGACCTGACCCCCCTGACCTGACCCCCCTGTGGTTGCGTTGGACCTGACCTGACCCCCCTGTGGTTGCGTTGGACCTGACCCGGACCCCCTGTGGTTCCGTTGGACCTGACCCGGACCCCCTGTGGTTCCGTTGGACCTGACCCCCCTGACCTGACCCCCCTGTGGTTGCGTTGGACCTGACCCGGACCCCCTGTGGTTCCGTTGGACCTGACCCCCCTGACCTGACCCCCCTGTGGTTGCGTTGGACCTGGGACTGTTTGTTTGATTCTCTGTTCTGCCAAATACAATAATGTGCAGCATGAACATTGCTTAAGTTTGTGCAAAAAACAAAACGATTTTAAAGAACACAGACCTGCCTTATTAATCATGAATTTACCCAGTGACTGTTGCTTGACCAATCAGAATGCCAATGTGCCTGTGTGTGTGTGTGTGTGTGTGTGTGTGTGTGTGTGTGTGTGCTTGTGTGCGTGCGTGCGTGCGTGCGTGCGTGTGTGTGTGTGTGTGTGTGTGTGTGTGTGTGTGTGTGTGTGTGTGTGTGTGTGTGTGTGTGTGTGTGCGCGCGTGCGTAGGAAGGGGAGAATGTTGAGCCCTGTCACAAAGATTCAAAACGATATTATACTATATATTTATATATATTTAATTGACTTTTATACCACTTAATCCAGTGATTCCCAAACTGTTTCAAGTCAGTGTTGTCTCCCAAGATTGTTTAACCCATTCTGACCTGAGATCAGGTTCTACAAAATGTCTTCTACATCCTGACAGTTTTCTGAAAAAAGCTATGTTTCTATGTCAGTCGTTCTTCGATTTTTCAAAAAATAGCAGATCTACAAGCTCGTAGCGCGCCACTCGGTGGCGCGCTACGAGCTTGTAGATCTGCTATTTTTCAATAGCTAAAGCATAACATCATGCTAACACCAAAAGGGGTTCCCGCCCAAAATGGGTTGTTTAATGACTGAAACTAGTGTAGCACACGTTTACCAAAGCCACGCATGCCACTCCACGTTTATTGGGGCATCGGTTATTTCCATTTATGAATAAAATGCATTTATGTACTGTAAACCTGTTCCTGTGAACGTAAATGATCGACAATCTAATGAAGTGTTATTATTATTATTATTATTATTAGATTAGTTTCCCCTGTCTTTCCATGTGAGCAAAGTTCATTAAAAAGGTGCTAGTGTTCTCTGTGAACACAATGGAAACAAACGTGTCGTGTTCTGGTCTACTGTACTTACTACTGTATGTTGGGCATCACTTTACACTTTTGAGTGGCGCAACCATAGATATTATAAGAAATAGATGCCTCATTTGCCGCTGCAGTTCATTGGAGCGACGTGTATCCCAA